>NW_021703767.1:142236446-142284817 GCF_005190385.1 Monodon monoceros | reverse complement strand
TGAGGACACGGGGAGGGGGAAGGGACGAAGTGAGAGAGTGGCATGGACATATATACACTACCAAATGTAAAATAGATAGCTAGTGGGAAGCAGCTGCATAGCACAGGGAGATCAGCTCGGTGCTTCGTGACCACCTAGAGGGGTGGGATAGGGAGGGTGGGAGGGAGACGCAAGAGGGAGGAGATATGGGAATACACATATATATGTAGAGCTGATTCACTTTGTTATAAAGCAGAAACTAACATACCATTGTAGAGCAATTATACTCCAATAAAGATGTTAAAAAAAAGTGTATATATATATCTGAATTATTTTGCTGTACCCCAGTAATTAAGACAACATTGTATGTCAACTATACTTCAATTTAAAAATAATAAATAAAATGTACATTGTGGTGATTTGATGTAAATATATATTGCAGAAGGATTTCTCCCATCTAGTTAACACATCCATCACCTCACATCCTTATCTTTTCTGTGTGTGAGAATATTTAAGTTCTACTCTCTCATTAAATTTCAATATTATAATAGAGTGTTATCAACTATAGTCACCATGTTTTACATTAGATCTTCAGACCTTATTCATCTTACATCTGAAAGTTTGTACTCTTACCACTTCTCCCTCTTTCATTCATCTCCTGCCAGCCCGTGGCAACCATTTTATTTCTCTGTTTATGAGCTTGGCTTTTTTTTTCCAGACTCCACATATAAGTGATACCATGCAGTATTTGTCTTTCTCCAAAGGCTTGTTTCACAGAGCACAGTGCCCTCTAGGTCCATCCATACTGCTGCAAATGGCAGGATTTCCTTCTTTCTCATGACTGAATAATATTCCATGGTGTGTACACACCACATCTTCCTTATCCATTCATCCACTGATGGACACTTAAGTAGTTTCCATATCTTTGGCTATTGCCAAGTAGATATTTATTTATCTTAGACAAAAGAGTTGCTTTAGGGCAGTTCAGTCTGTATTGTACTCAGCAATTTTGCTCAATAATCGTGGGAAAACCGTACTCTGCTGGCTGCCATCTTGTGACTGTGAGGGATCAGAAAGCTAACCTAGGGTAGCAAAGTGTAGGGAATTGCAAAGAAAGAAAGTAGAACCCTCAATAAAGCACACCTGAGACTAGCCTCACCTCTGGGCGTTTTGGTAATGTGAGCCAATAAATCCCTTCTATTGTTAAAGCCATTTTGCTCCCATGTTTTTTACTTGTAACCAAAAGCTTCTAACTGACACAGTGCTTGAAGGGATTAATGCATGAAGAAGCCAAAGGGTGATGGAGTTTTGGGAACTGGGACAGAGGATTGAATGCATCTGAAAATCATCTCATTCAGAGTCCAGAAGACAACTGAGGAAAAAATTCAGTGCTGGAAATGAGAAGTTATTTGCTTAATTAGAGCTTGGGGACAGCATTTGTAAGGGGAACATTTCACCCCAAAGAGACTGCAAAGAAGAAAATGATTCCCTGTTCTCCAAATGGCAAAAGCTGAAATCCCTTGTCTAAGGTTTATTCTTCTCTGTGATAGCTCCAAACCATTCTGCTAACTTGCTTACACATTTTTGAAAGGTGTGTTTTGTTCTAGGCGCCTCAGGGGCAATGAATAAGGACAACCAGGAGATGAAGGGGTGGCAGCTTAATGAAAGAAATAAAACGTTTGTTTTCATACACATTCTGGGTTTGGCAGAATCTGATATTTGCAATAGTCGTTTTAAATGTTAACGTTTGATGAGACTTTTAAAAATTCATCCACAAGCTCATTGTAACTATAGTTTGTGAGAAAACTTCTCAGGTCACAAGCCTACAAATCTACAGCTTTCTGTGGCCAACTTGCAGTCACATGAAGAAATGAAGGCGAAGAGAAATAAAATTCAGAAGCAGAGAGAGAGTAGGTATAAGAGAGCGAGCCGTAAGCATCAAGTACATGTTTTCTGTACTTGGGGTCCCCAATAGCCCTGATTACTTTGTTCCTTGTCATGTCTATTAGTTTCCCCAAAATACACTGAATTAAAAAACATCCTACTGTTGTATCTTCTTTGAGCTGAGTTTTTGTCACTTGCTGTCAAATGAATTCTGTTAATTCATCACTCAAATATGATTGAGATATTATAATTCTATCATTCCCTTAGGTCATTCTTTTATCTTTCCCAGGCATGTGGTATGTAGAATGTCACTAATTCAGGACCTGCTGTAGAGTACAGGGAACTCTGAGTCAATACTTTGTAATAACCTGTATGGGAAAAGAATCTGAAAAAGAATGGATAGATGTATATGCAGAACTAAATCACTTTGCTGTACACCTGAAACTAGCACAACATCGTAAATCAACTATACTCCAATATAAAATAAAATTTTTTTTAAAGAATAAAAAATATATTTAAAAGGGAAAAAAAATAAATAAATGTTAACGTTTGAACTTCAAGATTAAATAATACAACCCAAATCAGCTGCTAGATCCCGCCGAGCAAAACTCTCCACTCCAGTCACCCCTCTGCCATATAGAAGTCGGAACAATCCATGGATTGGGCCTTTGCACTTTTCCCTGTCTCAGCCACAGCTGTCCCTCACTTAGCATCTTTAATATCCCATTTGTTTGCACAGATTAGATTATTCTAGGGTAAGAGGACTGTTGGTGTACTAAAATTACACCTACGCAGGTTGCTTTTAATTTGCCATTCAATACTATATTATCTAGTTCCTCTTACTTGGATTTCTGAATCGATGACCACGTAAAGAATATAGCTCTTAAATTCACACCAACCCATGTGTTCAGAACTCACTGAATAGTGTTTATGAAAAAGAAAGCGCAGATTCTAGAGAATACACCTGACAGATAATTGTGGCACATGAAAGGTAAGACACTGAAGGAATGGCAGCATTTCTTCAGAGAGAGATGCACCTTTTTTTCTCATTTTAGATCTCAGAAGTTGAGCTTCACCTTACAGTTGGCCAGGCTACGGTGAGGACAAAGTTCTGATTGCCTGCCTGAGCACATTGTGGGCCCTTCTGCAAGTTATGTGAATTGATGGTCCATCATGCATTCAGTTTAAATGCCATTTAAGACGTCTTCCTAGTTGTGTTAGTTTGCTAGGACTGCCATAACAAAATACCACAGGCTGGGTGGCTTAAACAATAAAAATTTATTTCTCACCATTCTGGAGGCTAAGAAGTCCAAGATCAAGGTGCCAGCAGGGTTGGGTTTCCCTCGAGACCTGTCTCCTTGACTGCGGACGGCACCACCTTCTCTACGTCCTCACACGGTCTTTCTCTGCGCACGTGCATCCCTGCTGTCTCTCTTCTGTGTGTCCTGATCTCCTCTTCTTATAAGGACACCAGTCAGATGGGATTAGGGCTCAACCTAACAGCTTCATTTTACCTTAATCACATCTTTAAAGGTCTTATCTCCAAAGAGAGTTACATACTGAAGTACTTCAACGTGCGAGTTTTGGGGGCACACAATTCCGCCCGTCACACTGGTTGTTGCCTGAAAACTTTCAGTGGACATCTTCTGGTGAGATTATGAGAGTGCCAACATCAAAGCTTGAGGGATGGGTATCTTAGGGAAAAGAAAAATCCAAGAAGACAACAGCAAAGCACTCTTTAAGAAATGTTGCTTTACAATGCTTTGATGACTCAGGGGGTAATAATTTGTGGGAAAATGTTAAGACGTTAAAGCTTTGTGCTGTGCTTTGGCAGCTTTTCTTTCTAAAGGACAGATAAAGAGATGTCTTTCAATCAGTGGCATCCGTGCAGATGACCGACCTGTTCCTCCCAGCATCAAACTTCCCCTCAGCACTCTGGGATGCCTGAGGTGAGCTGTGGGGACCACAGACCCCACACTTCCCCAGCCCTGGACATCCTGGTTGGCTCCACCAGTGGGAGCCTCACAGGGAGACGGGAAGGTGGGAGGAGAGGAGAAAGGGCTGATTTTCTGTTTCCAGCTCCTGACAGCATTATTTGCATAACAGCATTATTTCTGTTTCCAGCTCCTGACCTCTGTGTAACAGAGGACAGTAGGGGCCTCAGCCTCCAGGTTCCTTTTTTTTTAATTTTTATCGGAGTAGAGTTGATTTACAATGTTGTGTGACTTTCAGGTGTACAGCAAAGTGAATCCGTTATACATCTACATCTATCCACTCTTTTTCAGATTCTTTTCCCATATAGGTCATTACAGAATATTGAGTAGAGTTCCCTGTGCTATACAGTAGGTCCTTATTAGTTTTCTATTTTATATATAGTACCGTATATATGTCAATCCCATTCTCCTAATTTATTCCTCCCCCCGCCACTTTACCCCCTGGTAACCATAAGTTTGTTTTCTACATCTGTGAGTCTATTTCTTTTTTATAAACAGGTTCATTTGTACCATTTTTTTAGATTCCACATATAAGTGATATATGATATCTGTCTTTTTCTGTCTGACTTACTTCACTCAGTATGACAATCTCTAGGTCCATCCATGTTGCTGCAAATGGCATTATTTCATTCTTTTTTATGGCTGAGTAATATTCCATTGTGTATAGGTACCACAACTTCTTTATCCATTCATCTGTCGATGGACATTTAAGTGGCTTCCATGTCTTAGCTATTGTAAATAGCACTGCAATAAACATTGGGGTGCATGCATCTTTTCGAATTATGGTTTTCTCCAGATATATGCCCAGGAGTGGGATTGCAGAATCATATGGTAGCTCTATGTTTAGTTTTTTGAGAAACCTCCAAACGGTTTTCCACAGTGGCTGAACCAATTTACATTCCCACCAACAGTGCAGGAGGGTTCCCTTTTCTCCACACCCCCTCCAGCATTTGTTGTTTGTAGACTTTTTGATGACAGCCATTCTGACCAATGCAAGGTGATACCCCATTGTAGTTTTGATTTGCATTTCGCTAGTAATTAGTGATGTTGAGCAGCTTTTCATGTGCTTAGCCTCCAGATTCTTTTGGCAGTTCCAGAACCAGCCAGAGAGATGTCCAGTCACACCACCTTGGCCACATTTCAACCCCATCAGAAGCTCAAGCACCAGCCACACAGCACCAAGCTCCTAGGTTTGGTGAACCTACCTCTTTTTATGCCCTGCTATGGTAGCCACTTACTGCAGTTCCTATACCTAGGTAACTTCAGCATCTGGTTTGGGCACTTTTACCTTCCAAGACCTTCATAATCAGTTCCTGTACTACCTCATCTGTTGGAAATACCTGGTATAGTTCACTTTCCCCTATATGGACCCTGACTAAAATAATGTCTTAGATTAGATGAAATAAAGCACCATGAAAATATTTAAGTACATCTAAATATTGTTTATCTTTACTTACAGGGTTTCTGTAAACCAATTTATGTGGATACTTTGCCTCAATTATCCACTTCTTTGGTATAGAGCTTTAGAGTTTATTTTGCATACACTCTTTTTAGCCTTTACAGTTTCACAATAACAGGTTAATTGGCTTTATATTATCTTTGTAGCTTCTAACACCCTCATGCACTCAAAGCTTTATCTATAATAGGTAACCATATACAAAGGAATATACACACAGGTTTACTAAAGGGTAAACTGTGCCTTTATTTCGAAATGTTCTAGTAAAGATGAGTCTTGATAATAGTGGGAGATATAATTTTGTTTATGACAAAATATCTTCACACATATAAATTGCCTTGAATAAATTCATATGCTACTGGGGATAAGAGAACTTCCTAGATTTAATGTTCCTCCCTCAGAAAGTTCTTTTCTGTGAAAAGATTTTTTATTGAATTATAGTTGACATACAATATTGTGTTAATTTCAGGTGTACTACATAATTATTTGATGTTTGCATACATTGTGAAATGATCAGCACAATCTCTAGTAACCATCTGTTCCCACGCAAAGTTATTATAGTAGTATTGACCATATTCCTATGCTGTAGATTACATTCAATAACTTATTTATTATATAACTGGAAGTTTGTACCTCAATTCCCTTCATCTATTTCACCCTCTCCCTCAAACCTCTTCCTTCTGTTAACGACTCATTTGCTCTCTGTATCTGTGAGTTTATTTTCATTGCGTCTTGTTTCACTTTGTTTTTTAGATTCCACATGTAGGTGAGATCGTGCAGTATTTGTTTTTCTCTGTCTGACTTTTTTCACTTAGCATAATGCCCTTAAATTCCATCCAGGTTGTCTCAAATGGCAATATTTCATTTTTTATGGCTGAGTAATATTCCACCAGTGCGTGCGTGTGTGTGTGTGTGTGTGTGTGTGTGTGTGTGTGTGTGCGCGCGCGCACGCACGCGCGTGTACTTAGCTAACTCCCAGTTGACCCCAGAGGCATGAGCGATAAATGACTATTGTTCACCATGCGAGGTCACAGTTGCTATGCAGCAACAGCTAACTCACACCAGATAGGTTCTAGACCATCATTTGGCCGGTTGATTGGATCTGGAAATTCAGTCAATGGTTTGGAGGAACACTCAGGAACTTCAACCTGCTTAAGTACCAAGATCAGCGCTCTCACTGAGTTCAAGGGTTAGATGGTATAATTTGAAGAAGAATGGTCCGGGATCCAGAAACTCTGAATTCAAGTTCTGATTTTAAAATATACTGGCTCTCTGCTGTACTTTGGATAGGTCCTTAACTTCTCCAACTTCAGCCTCCACATTTCTAAAACAGGGATAATAACACTTGCTTCAGGCATTTTATAATTATCAACTAGCATCACACAGGTAAGATGTATGTTTAAAGCCAAACATATGTGTTGTGGGTCACCTTGTATTCCCCAGAAAGATATATTGTAGTTCTAACCCCAGGTACCTTTGAATGTGACCTCATTTGGAAATAGGCTGTTCAGATGCAATCAAGTTACGATTAGGTAGGCTCTAACCCAATGACTAGTGCCCCTATAAGTAGAGGGAGGTTTGGAGACATGCCCAGGGAAGAAGGCCATGTGACCACGGAGGTGGAAATTGGGAGTCAGTGATGCAACTATAAGCCAGTGATGCTAAGGACTGCCACTAAGAATGGCTAGCAGGTACCAGAAGCCAGGAAGAGGCAGGGAAAGGTCCTTCCCTAAAGCCTTCAGGGGGTGCATGGCCCTGTTGACAACTTGATTTTAGACTCTCAGCTTCCAGAACTGTGAGCAAATACCTTTGTTGTTTTAAGCCGCTCTGTTGTACTTTGTTATGGCAGCCCCAGGGAACTAATGCAATATGGATGTTAAGTATTGTGCTAAATTATGAAGTTTGCAAGGAGTCAACTTACTTATGAGTATATGTGAGCCACCTTGGGGGACTTCAGAAATATTGAGGAGTAGAATGCTTTTTCCATAGGTGAAGTAACTAAGCTTGTATAATTTGAGTGTTAGTATTAATTTGAACTCAGTTGTACCCACAGAAGAGTGAAGTTCAGGGGCTTTCTCATTATTTAGTGGAGCAATGATATGGAAAACATTTAATAGTCACTAATATTTATCGAATTCCAAGTACTGCTCTCAGTGTTTTTATTTAATAACTCATTTAAACTTCCCAGTGACACTCTGAGGTGCTGGATCACTGAGGGTCTAATCAGGTGTGATCAGGAAAACACGACCTTGAATATTTAAAACAGAACTGATGATAGGCCAACAAGTGATGCTGAAACACCTTAGAGTCACAGCATCAGGAAGCAGCTATCACACTGGGCTGGAAGGACAAAGGGAGAGGGCAGGGCTGCAGGAGACCAGGGGCAGGGGTCTCCGGGTCAAGGTCACGCTGGAATAGGAGCAGGCCTCTCCCAAGAGACCTGGAGCTGTGGAGGACGTGCAGGAAGCCTGACTGAGGAGGGCCGGGGCGGGGAGAGACGTGTCCTGGTTGTTTCCTTCCTCCCGCCCTCTCCCTTCATGTCCCCCCCCCGCTGGCTGAGCTGATGTGGGAGACCTAAGGGGAGGCCCCTTTGTGACCCAGAGCAGAGCAGGGAATCAGCAATCCCAGGAGCAAGTAGGCAGGCACCCCTTCTACCTCCCGTTCAGGATAAAAGCGGAGGCCTAGAAGATAAAGTCACAGGGTAAGGTCACTCAGCCAGCACTGAGATTTGAACCCAGGCAGTCTGGCTCACCCCCGGGCTCTTGACCACTGCTCGTGATAGCACTGCATTGGACTTAGGAGGAAGGTGGGATGCGGAGCCTGACGTGAACGTTATTATGATCGTCCATGGGTCAGGAATTAAGGGCCTGGATTCGACTGGTGTCTGTGAAATTGAGGAAAATAGGTTTCTTTGAGAAATACGACCAAGGCAAGAATTATTTGTTTAAGAGAAAGGAAATAGCTTTTTTTTTTTTTTTTTTGGAACGCGGGCCTCTCACTGCTGTGGCCTCTCCCGTTGCGGAGCACAGGCTCCGGACATGCAGGCTCAGCGGCCATGGCTCACGGGCCTAGCCGCTCTGTGGCATGTGGGATCTTCCCGGACCGGGGCACGAACCCGCGTCCCCTGCATCAGCAGGCGGGCTCTCAACCACTGCGCCACCCGGGAAGCCCAGGAAATAGCTTTTGGTCATTAAAAAATATTTGAAAACAGAGAGAGACAATTTATTTAACTGCAACAGTAGTCAAGTCAGCAAATAAGTGAGGCAGCGTGATGAGATTAAAAAAAATTCCCATTATCATTATAACAAATTGCCCCTCCACGAAATAATTTGAGATGCCTCTGAAAGTCTGCATTTTCCTTTTGTGAAACTTCCAAAGTTGCTTCTCTTTTACGGTTTCGTGTTTTCATCTGCCTCAGGGCACACGCTGGTTATGCTATTCTCAATAAAAAATAGTATTCTAAGATAGTTCTTTGCTTTGCAACTTGGAACCATGACCCCAAGATGACGTAATAAAATTAGAAGTGTTGTTCTATGCACAATTTACTTACTAGTCTAGGGGGTATAAAATAAAATGACAAATAGTTAATTGGACTAGGAAAAGCTGTTGCATTTTTCTTTCTTTTTTAAATGATTTGTTAGCTAAATTTAATTAAGAAAATCAACAAGTCTGCTAGAAACTGATAATTACTTGAATCGTGGGTGATACAAACCTTTCCTAAAAATGTAAGCTGCAAAAAGGAAAAACCAGCTAAAGGAAACATAAACGTTCTTTCTAATGGACGTGGCATATGGGAGAGAGGCTTCATATACAGATTAGCTAAAGCCGATATTGCATGCGATTTAATGAAAACAAATGCCAGTCTGTATTGATTTAGATAACCCCGAACTCCTTTTGCTTCAGTAACTGCATTTTCCCATCGCTCCAAATTATCCAGATGATTGTTTTAACTTTCTACTCTGCCTGTGGAGATAAACACAGGGAGTGACGGTTTCCATTTCATGCAGGTGAGCTAAAGCAAACCATCCAGTAAATGCCACTTGAGCTACCCTTCAACTTTAGAGGTTATTTAATGACTACCTTCTCTGTATCAGTAATGGAATATGAAAATGATACTTGTGGGTCTTTGGTTTCAGGCAATAGAAATGTGTTAGGTACAGGTGTCTGAATGGTTTGAATTATGGAACATTAAAAAAATTCCTGTTGGGGCTTCCCTGGTGGCGCAGTGGTTGAGAGTCCGCCTGCCGATGCGGGGGACAGAGGCTCGTGCCCCGGTCTGGGAGGATCCCACATGCCGCGGAGCGGCTGGGCCCGTGAGCCGTGGCTGCTGAGCCTGCGCGTCCGGAGCCTGTGCTCCGCAACGGGAGAGGCCACAACAGTGAGAGGCCCGCGTACCGCAAGAAAAAAAAAAAAAAAAATTCCTGTCAAAGACAAATATCATATGATATTGCTTATATGCAGAATCTTAAAAATATGATACAAATGAACTTATTTACAAAACAGAAATAGACTCACAGACTTAGAGAATGAACTTATGGTCACACGGGGGAGGGTTAGGAGGAGGGATAGTTAAGGAGTCTGGGATTAACATACACACACCACTATATATAAAATAGATAACCAACAAGGACCTACTATATAGCACAGGGAACTCTGCTCAATATTCTGTAATAACCTAAACGGGGAAAAATTTGAAAAAGAATAGATACATGTATATGTATAACTGAATCACTTTGCTGGACACCTGAAACTAACAACATTGTTACTCAACTATGCCCCAATATAAAATAAAAATTTTTTAAAAATCCACTAGAGTCTTACTGACTCAGCTTCAGGAAACATCACTCATGTTTCTAGTGTATATATAGTCATATATAGTCACTAACCTTAAATAACTCACTATGACATGGGAGAGAAAGGCTATTCCCCCCCAAAAAAAAAAATCCTGTCAGTGGGAGTGGGAGTGATCAATAAAGTGATCCTGAAGGAAAGAAAGTGTGTGTTCATTTGGTTCCACCTTATTTCAGTTCCTCTTATGTATATTTGGATGAAAATTCTGGTTAAGGAGATATGTCTCTGACATAAACTGTAGAATTCACCTAAGAGTACAGATTCGGACTACAAAAGCAAATGGATTTTACTGGAACCAGCGGTTCCAAACCTGGAATACCCACAGAGGCCCATGAACAGAATAATGGGCGCCACCGAATTATGTTCAACATTTTGAAAAAGCTGGAGTAAATCTAAAAACAAAAAGAAATTAAAAATTGAAATATCCAATTGACATTTATATATATGCCTAATAGATATTGGGAAATCCAGACTTACATGCAGTCTTCTGGTGGAGAAAAAATTTTAAACATGGGATTCATGAGAAAGAAGTGAGAAAACACGTCTTTAATGTTTAAAGGGGTCAGAATTTTGTCCAACCCCTTGTTTATCTCAGGTGAGACAACTAAGGTCAGAGCTGTAGTGCACCTTAACTAATGTCACAGAGCTCTGTATTGTCCTCACTTGTATTAGGTATGAAATCTAGAGATTAAAGTGAACAAAGACCAGAACTCAGACATTAAGAGCTTTCTGAGGGGGTGTGTGGCCAAGACAGCAGGGTAGGAAGGCCCTGAGCTCACCTCCTCCGTGGGCACACCACAATTATAACTATTTACACAGCAACTATCTCTGAGAATGACCTGAAGACTAATAGAAAAGATCTTCTACAACTAAACACATAAAAAAGAAACCAAGAAGAGATGGGTAGAAGGGGTAGAGATACAATATAGTCAAGAACAACACCCCTGAGTAGGCAACCCACAAACAAGAAAATAATCACAATTGCAGAAATTCTCCCCAAGCAGTGAAGGGTCTGAGCCCCACATTGGGATCCCCAACCCGGGGGTCCTGCACCAGAAAGATGAGCCCCCAGAACATTTGGCTTTGAAGGCCAGTGGGGCTTGCATACAGGAAAGATGGAGGGCTGTGGGAAACAGAGACTCTAGTTTTTAGGGTACATGCAAAATCTCATATGCTTTGAGTCCCAGAGCAGAGGCAGAAATTTGAAAGGTACCTGGGTTAGACCCACTTGCTAATCTTGGAGAGTCTCCCAGAGAGGCAGTAGGCAACTGGGACTCCCCTTGGATAGATGTGGGTGGCAGCCACTTTGGGGAGCTCATTCTACCACAAGGACACTGGTGCCAGTGAGCACCATTTTGGAGTCCTCCCTCTAGCCTAGTAGCTCTGGGGCTTACCCTCCCACCAGCAGGCCACCCCCAGTCCTGAGACTCCCCAGGCTATGCAGTCAGCTGCACAAGAACCTGGCCCTATGGACCAGTGGGCCAACAGCTACCACATGAGGCAGGGCCTGGCAGCCAACCAGGCTGGGAGCCAGATCTAACTACCGCTGTGCCCGCAGTGCTCAGCTAACCACAACAGAAGGGCCCATGCAGTCTACATAGGAGGCACCCCTAGAGCATACAGCTCTGGTGACCAGAGGGGTGTGTGCTGCTGGGCCCCATAGGATACCTCCTATACAAGACTACTTCTCCAAGATAGGGAAATGTAACCAAACTGCCTAATACGTAGGCGTAAACACAGAAAATTAGGCAAAAGGAGAAGACAGAGGAGTATATTCCAAATTAAGAAACAAGTCCAAACCTCAGAAAAAGAACTAAACAAAATGATAAAATATTGACCCAACGGAGTTCAAGGTAATAATCATAAAGGTGCTCAGTGAACTCAGGAGAAGAACAGAAGAACACAGTGAGAATTTTAACAGAGTTAGAAAATGTAAAGAAGAGCACAACAGAGCTGAAGAATACAAAAATACAAAAACTGAAATAAAAAATACACTAGAAGGAATCAACAGTAGATTCAATGACACAGAAGAATGGATCAGTGAGCTGGAAAACATAGTAGTGGAAATCCCTCAAGGTGAATAGAAAAAAGAATTTTAAAAAATGACAGTTTAAGAGACCTCCAGGACAATATCAAGCATACTAACAGTTGCATTTTAGGGGTCCTAGAAGGAGAAGAGAGAAAGAAGGGGCAGGGAACATACCTGAAGACATAATAGCTGGAAACTTCCCTAACCTGGGAAAGAAAACAGACATCCAGGTCCAGGAAGCACAGAGAGTCCTAAACAAGATGAACTGGAAGAGGTCCCCGCCAAGACACACTGTAATTAAAATGGCAAACATTAAAGAGAAAGAGAAAATATTAAAAGCAGCAAGGGTAAAGCAGCCAGTTACATGTAAGTGAATTTCCATAAGATTTTCAACTGACTTTTCAGCAGAAACTCTGCAGGCCAAAAGGCAGTGACATGATACAGTCCAAGTGATGAAAGGAAAAAATCCTACAACCAAGAATATTCTACCTGGCAAGACTGCCATTCAGATTTGAAGGAGAGAGAAAGAGTTTTACAGACAAGCAAAAGCTAAGAGTTCAGCACCACTCAACTGGCTTCACAAGAGTGTTAAAGGAACTTCTATAAGCAGAAAAAGATCACAACTAGAAATATGAAAATTACTAAAGGAAAAATCTCATAGTTAAGGCAAACATACAGTAAAGGTAGTAAATGAACTACTTATAAAGCTAGTAGGAAAGTTAGAAGACAAAAGTAGTAAAATCGTCTACAATAAGTAGTTAAGGGATACACAAAACAAAACCATGTAAAATATAAGGTCAAAGCATTTAATGTATGTGGGGTGGTTAAAAATGCAGGGTTGTTAGAAGGCTTCTGAACTTATGAAGCCTTAAGCTTAAAATAATCATATATATATATAGTTATATTTATATTTATCACTCACTCTTCTGGGTTTGGTTGTCTATTGACTCATCAAGGCTAAACTCAACTGATCCAGCTCTCCACTGTTCCACACGTCTTTTATCTTTTCCCTGAGACCAGCAACCTCTCCTGGATGTGTTTTCATGGTGATGGCAGAGGTTCAAGAGAGAAAGTCCCAATGTACAAGCCCAAGTCAAGCCTCTTCTGCTTGCCTTGGCTACTAATGTCCCATTGGCCAAAGCAAGTTCCACGGCTGACCTAGTGTCACAGGGCCACGCAGGTCATGCTGCTCACGTTGGGAGGGAACTGCAAAATGATATGACAAAGGGCATGGATAGAGGGAAGGGTGAAGAATTGCAGCCCTATTACTCTCCTGCCTTCGGGTGACTATGGTGAGTGGTTTCTTTCCCTCAGCTAGCAACCAGGACCACAGAGTTTATTGCCTGAAGTTTATCCCCTTTCCTGTTCACCCAGTAAGTGATGGTCCTGCAGTCCCTAAATAAATTTTGAAACTTCTTGTAATTCTGTGGCTGGCTTTCACATAAGGCTTGAGCTTATTCAAAATGAAAGGGTCATCATTTTAGAACTCTGGATGTACTTGCAGAATGGAGAAACATAATTTTTTTTACAGCAGCAGGTGGAACGATCTACATTGAATCTTTTTTCTCTATCCTCAGTTCTAATATTCTTCTTCATAGTTCAGCAGAAGGTTTAATTTTTCATTTTGACACTGTGATTCAACTTCCTCTTCAATAGCTTATACCTATAGAAAGCATATTTTATAAACCTCAGTAATGGGTTCTCTTGTTCTTTAAAAAAAATCAGACATTAACAGTATATCAACAAGGGTATTCATATGCTGAGATTTTCTCAGCAAACACTTTTTTCTAGATTTCTCTCCTTTTCATGTAGATTCATGATTATATTCATAAGTTCTGAAATATCGTTGGTCCCTCAATAAATGTTTGTTGAATAAATACATGAATGAGTTAACGTATACCTGAGCATCCATCAATTCTCAAGCAATAATGCCCACGGAGGAAAGCTGATATTTCGTAGACAAAATTATTTCCAACCCAACTGCAGCAACCAGAAGGAATGGGTGGTCCAAGATCTTTACCTCTTTTGTACAAAAATTTCACATCATCATGTGAAGATGAATCCCAGGAAACAACAAGCTTAGCTAAGAGCAAATGTGGTTCATCAGAGCATTCTGATAACAGTGAAAACTTCCACCAATAAGGGAATTGTTAAGTAAATATGGAATATGTAATACGATGCAAACTTTAAAGTGACCAGTGTGAAGACACTGTAGGAAATTTTTTTTTAAAAAAGCAAGATTCAAAAAAAAAATAAAAAAGCAAGATTCAAAACTATAAGATCAATATACCTACATTTAGGCAAAGATTTATATAAAAACTATAAATGAACGCACAAAAAAATGATAGTAGTTGTGTTTTAGGATGCTTGCAAAAATGGAGTCATTTTTCCCTCTGATTTCTAAACTTTCTCTGATTTTCTTTTACTTTTTATAATTTGCAAAAAAGAGCAAAGAGTGCAAACTCGTCCTCAAATTTACCCCATTAGTTAATAATCTGTAAAACTTCCATTTTATAAAAATGCACTGAATTAATTTAGACATGACATTATGCTACTAATATTTTGCCCACCTGATAGACTTGGGAAGTAGCATCCAGGGAGAATAATGTTCGTTGAGATGTCAGGTCCACAATCCTTTATCTGCAATTCTGAGATCCAAAAAACTATCAAAACTAAAAGCTTTTTGTCCAGCATTTGAAGGCAAAACCTGACCTGAACTGAACTGACACGAGGCTACTTTTACCACTTAGTGTGAATATTCCTCCATTTCACTGCAGAAAGATGAGTGTTTGATTGCAGGGTGCTGTCCCGTCTCTGATGTGTGCTGTGATATGTGGTATATACACCGTATTACCTTCCAAAATCCAAAAGTTCTGATTGCCAGGGCTTTCTAGAAAGGATTATGGGCTGTACTATTTCTTCTTCAGGGTCAATGACACAGTAATAACAATAATTCTCCACATCATAATACGACTGTAGTCTCTAGAGCTACTGTTTCATATCTACTACGGGTCAGGTAACATTCCAGCTTCATGATGACTCCTATTTCGTTTAATCTTCACAACAACACTGTGAGGAAGCTTTTACTCTCTCAGCTTTATAGCTGAAGGAAATGATGTACTGAAAGCTGTAACTGACCACCACAGTCACACATTGGCCCGCAGTGGTGCTGGCAGTCAGGAGATCTCTCTGGACGACTTCAGCAATAAAGATGACCTTACTTCTCAATTAATTGTGTTTCTATGATTCACTGTACTTTTGTCCCTTGCTTAGGGAAGCTCCATTCCTGTTTCTCTTCTCTGCCCCTTAGCCCTGATTTATGGCAGGCAAATTCACTTCATCAACTGGCCACTCTGTAAAGCTCTTAATGTTGAATATTCCGGTCCTTGCAGTTTTGTTGGGAAAGAGAGGTGTCATTTACAAAGTAGTTTCTGCATGTCAGGTACATTGCTTTCCATGCAGCATCTTCTTTCATCTTCCCACCAGGGATAGAGGTAGATATTATTATTTTTGTTTTTAGGTGAAGATACTGAAGGTGACCGTGAAAATCTCAGAGTTGTTCTGAAACTACTGTCTATTGAATGACAATGTAATATAATGTTTATCAAAGTGCAGTTCGCTGTTGAAAGGCATCAGAATCATGGAGACCCCTGGCCCCTTGCCAGGCCAATGGAATCAAAATACCTAAAGGTGGAGCCCTGGAATCTGCACCTAAGATGCTCCCCCAGAGAACTCTGACACCGCAAAGTTTGAGCTTGGCCTGGCAGAATGTACGTGGGCTTTGAAACCAACCTGCCCAACATGCAAATCCAGGCTCCATCACATACTAGCTGTGTGACCTTGGCTGAGTTTCTTCCACTCTCCAAGCCTCCATTTTCTTCTGTATAGGGTGGGGCTACTCACCTTCCCTGCCTTGTCAGCTGTGGAGGGTAAATGAGGTACTGCATGTGATGGTTCAGCTTGTGATAAGACAGACATTCAACAAACTGTGTTGGAAAATGAATAGAGTGAATAGATAAAAGAGTGAATGCATAAACTAAAACCTATTTGACTTTTCTGGCTGTGCTGGCTATGTTAATTTGCCTGGGTCTTTCTTTTTTTAATTTCCCCCAAAGTCTGCCTGTTGACTTAACTTGGAGGAGACAGGTTTGGAGACTAAATATCTCTCTTGTATACTTAATGCTGCTTTGTTTGCTCTTGGATCGTAGCTCACGCAAAACCATGATCAAGTGAGATTAAGGAGGATGTCTGATGGTCCATGCTGGCATTTCTGAGCCTTGTTCAAAGTGATGGAAACACTCTTAAAAAAATCCGGAAGCTAGACCAGCCCCGGTTTCAGCTGTTAATAATGTTATTTGGAGTCTAGAAAGGACCTTTGAGCATAGGTGGCCTTTTCATGATGCAAGCCCCTGACAGGGAGGCGGTCCCCATGTTTTATCACATTCTTGATCATAAAATGACAAATTCTGGTCCCAAGAAGTCTGTTTCTATGACTGGCTTTGGCCATTTTTAAAGTTTCCTTTGATGAGTTTTAGAAGTAGATAGTCGATCCTGAAACACCTTACGTTTAGTTGATGTAGTAGAGTTATACTGCATCCCGTTAATTATCTTTGTCATATAAAATGAGCTGGTTCTATGATTTCATTTTTCAGATGGGAGAATTTAGTCAGTGTCTCAAGGCCACATCCCTTTTGAGTCTGCAGACCTCATATTCTCATTCCTGAACCACTTGTGCATACGTGTACAGGTTAACTTTCTCATCTCGAAAGCATTCATGTTTTGTTTCTTTGTTTTGTTTTAAGAAAATTGATGACTTTATATTAAGATACTTCTGCTCATATTTTAGGGGGCAGATTTTATCAGTATTCCATGTCATTCCTCTTAGCACTGAATTGGCAAGTGCCTTCACTTGTGTGTTCGGTAGCTGGGGCTAAAGGTCCCCATGGATAGACTTAATTCCATACACAATCTGAGAAGAATGGTTCTCAGCAATTCAGGTTGAAATCGTTAGGAGAAGCTAGTATTTCAGATTCTCTGCCCATGCCTCTGTCTGTAGATCACAATTCTGAGACCCCATTTCTCAGTCTTCTTTTTATCACAGTTGACCCACGAACAACATGGAGGTTAGGGGTGCTGACCGCCCCCACAGTCAAAAATCCATGTATAACTTTACAGTCAGACCTTCTATCCAGGGTTCTGCATCCTCAGAGTCAACTAACCAGAGACCATGTGGTACCGTAGTATGTATTTACTGAAAAACCTCTGAGTGTAAGTGGACCCACACAGGTCAAACCCGTGTTGTTCAAGGGTCCACTGCATACCGATGTATTATACATAGCAAGCATCAGAATTTAATATGGAGAACACTTAAATAAGCTGAAGGTAGAAACATTTCAATCAGTTTTATTCAGAAGACTGCGTAATATTTTTTTTTAAAAAGCACAAGCCCTTAGCGTTGAGGATGCCTGGGTTTGTGCCTCAGACCCCGCTTCCTATATCGACTGCATAACCTTGAGCAGCTTCTGTTTACCCTTGTTAGAAATGACAGGCCCAAACTGGAGTCACTTATGCTAAGCTCCACATCATCAAACTGAGACTGAACTTTTATGACAGTCTCAGCTCTCCAAGAAATGGAATCTTGAACCAGTCAATCAGGAATCGCCTGATCAGCATCAATTGTGCACTTTGCCTGATAGACCCCTGAGAGCCCCTAGAGGAAAGTAACCTTGCAGTAACCAACTCACCTTTTTGCTTGGTATAATTTCCTTGTTCCGGCTCCCTTCCACCTATCGGAGTCTTCCATTTTGAACAACTCCTTGGAGCTCCTTTCTACCTGCTAGATTAAATGCTGTTTGATTTGAATCAATGTTTGCTCAGATAAACTTTTAGAATTTTTAATATGCCTTAGTTTATCTTTTAACACCCTCTATGGAATAAAGCCTTGCTGGGAGCAACAACAATGTAGAGTTGGTGTATATTGTTCCATGGTGTGCACAACATGCATTTATTTCATTTCTGAGTCCCTTTCCTTCCTTAGACTGGAGCCTGATGTTCTGAGGCTACAAACTATTGTATTTTATGCTGGCTGAGAGCCTGGGCTATGGTCTTAGATGACCCAAGTTTACATCTATCGCTGCCACTTACTGTGTGATTTTGGATGAGTTACTTCACTTTTCTGTGCTTCAATTCCCTGACCTGTGAAACAGAGATAATAACGGTAACTACTTTACAGGGTGCTGGGAGAAGTCAATGAATCAGTACGTGTAATGCACACAGCACAGTGCAGAGCGAGTGTATCAGGAAGTGTTCACTGCCATCATCCTCATCATTACTCTTTAGATGGACCCTTGCACACTTTTGGAAGTTGTATCTAACTCCACAGACCACTACTGTGGTATTTAATAAAGTATCACCTCAGTCCTTTGCTTCAAAAGTTTCCCCTCCAAAAGGTTCTATGTCATAGTGGCAGATTACCCACTAAAAGGATCTACTTGATTATTTATAAATTCCAAAACAGCTTAGAACATTTTTTTATAAATCTGTCCCTTCCATCTGAATTTCTAACCCCCAGAGTACAGACAGTATTTAAACTACACAAACCAAAGATATTTCAATCATTGATACATGGAGAAAATATGAAAACTTTTTGTTTGGTCAAGGCCTTCAGGATGGAAGGCGGTCTGCAGCTTTCTGAGTGTTCCTACCATAATCTAAGGGCTGATAAAATCCCTTTTCTCTGTAGGGATTCTGCTTTGAGTGAGGATTTTAAAAAAGCCAGGTTTCCTAGGGCTCCTGTCTTTCCAGGCTCAGCCTGAGTCTTGCCCTTTATTAACACCAAATTCATTTTTGATAAGCAGGAAAAGGGGTGCAAAGTTTATGGTTTTTCAAAATGCTAAAGCAGCATCCAGGCCTGAAGCAGTTTCCCCCACGGGATACAATCTTGGTTCTTCCCGTTGCTTGGTATTTAGGGTGATGTTCATTTGAAATGAGAGGCAGGGACCCCAACAGACTTGTAGGAGGACACATCATGTTGACAGCAGGGCCCCAGCAACTCTTGCTGCCCAGGGTCCAGCCCTGCCCCATGTTCCCTCTTTTTTTTTTTTTTACTTTTTATTGGAGTAAGACAATATTGTGTTAGTTCCAGGTGTACAGCAATGCATACACACATATCCGTTCTTTTTCAGATTCTGTTCCCATGTAGGTTATTATGGAATACTGAGTAGAGTTCCCTGTGCTATACAGTAGGTCCCTATTCGTTATCTATTTTATACATAGTAGTGTGTATATGTTAATCACTTCCCCCCCACGTTTCCTCTTTGGTAAACATAAGTTTGCTTTTGAGATCTGTGAGTCTGTTTCTATTTTGTAAATACGTTCATTTGTATCATTTTTTATTAGATTCTGTCTTAAATACTGTGAATGCCCCCAGCATCTTTCCAATCTAGTCTTCCTTTTTTTCAAGTTAAGCAATATTTATTTCTGTTGATGGCAAAGAATGTAATCTTAACAAATATATGTATGGAGCACTTATTATAAAGTCTCACCCTAGGCCATGTGCTTTTATCTCCTAATCTTCACGACACAGCACTATTATTATCAGCCTGTATTTAACTGACGGGAAAACTGAGGCAGAGAGAAGTCACATGATTTTCCTCAAGTGACACAGCCGGTTGGTAGAAAAACTGTGGTTTGAACCTAGGCATGCTAGCTTGAATGTGCCTGTGATGACCCCCGTGCCCCCTGGAGGGCTTCCTCCTGGCAAAAGCAGCACACTAGCATTTGCTATGCCTGTAGAGACCAGAGACATTAAAGTGAAAGAGATGTGAGCGGTGTGCTTCTTACTAAGCAAGACTGAAAAGATGCTATTTCCACTGATTCAATAACAAGAACAAAAATAATAAAAGGACAAGTGCTTATTTAAGAAGTGAAAATGTCAGGGCTTCCCTGGTGGCGCAGTGGTTGGGGGTCCGCCTGCCGATGCAGGGGACGCGGGTTTGTGCCCCGGTCTGGGAGGATCCCGCATGCCGCGGAGCGGCTGGGCCCGTGGGCCGTGGCCGCTGGGCCAGCACATCCAGAGTCTGTGCTCCGCAACGGGAAAGGCCACAGCAGTGAGAGGCCCGCGTACCGCAAAAAAAAAAAAAAAAGTGAAAATGTCAGGACAAGTGCTTCTTTAAGAAGTGCAAATGTCTATGTCCATGGACAGGATTCAGGCAGAACGCCGCCGGCTTCGTGCTAACAGAATCATCGGGAACGTGTCTGAAGCGACAGCAGGCTCAGGTTTCCGAGCACGAGGGTGAGAAGAGGAAGTGGGTACCTATGTAAGCTGCCTCTTCCCTGCCACCCCCGCTCTTCCCCCTCCTAACTCCAGATGCCCCCTCCAGCCTCCTCACACCTCTCCTCTCTATTGGTTTCTTCATTGCTTTTGAGGTTCTGACTCATTTCCAATTTTTATATGTCTGAGCCTGTCTCTCCTCAATGAATCCAGACAGCCAGGTCACCTCTAAGGAAGACTGTCCCCTCAGAGGGACCTGGACTGGAACCACCCCAAGGCAGGGCTCCTAAGCAGAGAACGTGACAAAGGTTTTGGGGGTCTTTTTTTTCATTGAAGTATAGATGACTTACGATGTTGTGTTAATTTCTGCTGTACAGCAAAGTGATTCAGTTACACATATATGTACATTCTTTTTTAAAATATTCTTTTCCATTATGGTTTATTACAGGATATTGAATATAGCTCCCTGTGCTATACAGTAGGACCTTGTTTTTTATCCATTCTGTATATAACAGTTTGCATCTGCTCACCCCAAACTCCCACTCCATCCCTCCCCCACCCCCTCCCCCTTGGCAACCACAAGGCTGTTCTCTATGTCTGTGAGTCTGTTTCTGTTTTGTAGATAAGTTCATTTGTGTCATATTTTAGATTCCACATATAAGTGATATCATATGATATTCGTCCTTCTCTGTCTGACTTAATTCTCTCAGTGTGACAATCCCTAGCTCCATCCAAAATGAACAAAAAGGCATTGTTTCATTCTTTTTTATGGCTGAGTAATATTCCATTGTATATATGTGCCACATCTTCTTTACCCATTCATCTGTCAATGGACATTTAGGTTGTTTCTATGTCTTGGCTATTGTGAATAGTGTTGCTATAACATAGGGGTGCATGTATCTTTTTGAATTAGAGTTTTGTCTGGGTATATGCCCAGGAGTGGAATTGCTGGATCATATGGCAACTCTATTTTTAGTTTTCTGAGGAACCTCCACACTGTTTCCCATAGCAGCTGCACCAACTTACATCCCCACCACCAGTGTGACAAATGTTAATCATGACCCCAACAGCCATCCGTTGTGAGCATCCTGTGTGCCCAGCCCGGGACCGAGCTCTTTTCTATGCCTTCTCATTCCATCCGCACCCCACCCTGACAGGTAGGCATTATTCTTCTAATTTTAGGAATGCAGAAACTAAGGCTGAGAGATGCAAGCAACTGGTCCAAAGGTGTGTCAGCCAGGACTCCTTAGATTCCAGGCCACAGGAACCAATTCTGGCAAACAAGCAGAAAGGGGCATCTGTTGAGAAGAAGTTGGCAGCCCGCTGCGTTCACAGAGAACCAGGAAACAAGACCAGAACAGGGCAACTCCAAGCTCAGGAATCACTCAAACAGTTGTCCAGTGTTTACACTAGGATAAATGGTGCTGCTATATTTATCCAGCGTTACTCAAGACTCAAATCCTAGGAGAATCGTGGCTTAGCCAGGAAAGGGCAGCACACTTAGATTTACATTCCCACCAAGAGAGACCACAAAGAGGGAAGATGTTTCCCCCAAGAGAATCACACGCTGTTCGGAAGGAGGGCGGGTAAAAAATGCAATCCATGCCCTGGAGGTACCAAAGCGGCAGACACAGGATTCAAACCCATGTCCTTCTGATGCACAGCTGGAGCACCTTTCTTAGGGTCTGTAAAGAGGGTGGGAGGTAGGTTAGGGTTGCTGCTGGGGCTCACTGTCTTCAACTAAACTGACAAGGAACAGAGCCCAGGGCCACAGACAGAGTAGGAACTTAATACGTTTTTGTTGTGCAAACAAACCAAAGAGATGCAGAAGAAAGCCAGGAAGGGACTGCCCTGGTGGTCCAGGGGTTAGGACACACTTGCACTGCAGGGGGCCCGCGTTCCATCCCTGGTCTGCGAAATAAGACCCTGCAAGCTCTGCAGCCAAATGGAAGGAACGAAGGAATGAAGGAACAAAGGAAGGGAGGAAGAGAGAGAGAAAGACAGAAAGAAAGAAGAAAGAAAAAAGGAGAGAAAGAGAGAGAGAAAGAAAGAAAGGAAAGAAAGAAGGAAAGAAAGGAAGAAAAGAAAGAAAGAGAAAGAAAGAAAGGAAGAAAGAAAGAAAAATTAAAAAAAAAAAAAAAGGAAGCACTCTGACTCCCCTCCTATCTCCCCGCATCCCTGGGGGAACAGGCACCTGTCTGTCATTCTCAAAGCTCATCTGTCTGAACCATACATGGCTTGAGGGTCTGAGTGGAATTAACAGCCTGAGCTCTCCTTCTCTTTATGAAACCCAGACATGGTTAGCATGGCCCCATCACCCTGGAGTGAGCAGCCCAGCTGGTCTGTGTGAGTGCAGGCAACACACACAAGGAGTCCTCCCTTGCAGGGGAAAGAAAGTAAACCACAGCACCCACACACTGCTCCCTGATTCCAAAGGCAACCTGTGCAATTCTTAGAAGAAAGGGCTATGAGCTTGGCATCTGATGTTCTTCCTAATTCAGAATCTTAGAGACTACTGAAAGAAGCAGATATAAAGGGATGTACTCTTTCAGTGAAAGAGAGAAAAAGAAGCATCATGTAATTGGGGGTCAGAAGGAGAATGCCATTCTCAAGATACCAGAATTCTCTGTTGGAGCTTCCTTGGCTCTGAGATCTAGGAGGGGACTTTTTATCTTTAAAGCACTCCTTGGACTTAACATAAAAAATAAACTCTGGAGGACCTGTACCTTTACAGTTGACCCCACTGATCCTGTGACCAATGGCATTCACAGGGTCAGACATCATTGGAGTTGGAGCAATTTGATGTTCATTTGGGTTCAAAATGAGATCTCAGCCATGAGATTAAAAGCTAGAGAAACCACTAAGTTCATTTCTGTCATTTGCAAGTTCAGGCTCTCACAGTAATAGCTCAAAATACTTCATTGTTGAAAGAATAAGGAGGCTGCTAACATGAACAAAGATGAGGGTGACCCTAGAAATCATCAGCCCTGGTCAAAGAAGCTGAATGTTTCCCTAGGTGAGGATGGAATTTTAAAAAGGAGTAACCATCACCTTGTTTAAAAAGAAAAACAACTCAAAGCTAAATTCATATGAGATATTTTATTTTTATGACCATGATTCAGAGCTTAATATACTTGTTTTGTATCCTTAGCACAGGGCTTTGGAGAAACAACCTAGACTTTTTTCTTTCTTGTGAATTAGAAATCAATAACCTTGAACTGAAGTTTCCTTCAACCTCAGAGACATCACAAATTCTACAGTTCTTTTTTAATAATGAGAACTGTAGGTAGGGAGGATCTATAATTTGGATAATTCAAGGATCACTACTACTTTTTTCAGTAACGCTTTAAACTAAGATCATAACACAAAGGATATGCTTGAGGTACCAACTATTATAGACATCATGATTAAGCTCCATTAAGAAGGTTCACATAGGAAAAACTGAAGAATTTCTCAGTGTCCTAATAGTTCATGATATGCTCAAATTCTTACCTCTCCTTACTATGTGGTAGAAATAGATAATGTTACAATTCAAAGTAATTCAAAGTACAAACTTTGGCAAAAATGTTCTCTCTCATGAGCTTACTATCAACAGTTTCATTCAAAGTTTGCAAGGACAGGAATGTCCACGAGTAGTTTTCAATGAAAAGGAATCTTGAGCTGAGTTCTTAGTTGACTGCCTTCTATTTTATAACTAACTGTGAGAACTTTGGGTATAATAACTTCTTGCTAAATTCTCATTGAAATAGGAAAAATAAAGTGGGTTCTAAATATAAACAAAACAAAACAAAACCCTGAGCCTTACTTAAGGACGATCTTAAATAATCAAACATTGACTCATTTAATCATTGAGCTTGCTAAGATTTATATATATATATATGTGTGTGTATATATATATATATATATATATACACACACACACAAGATATACCTACACAAGATATATGTAGATATATATACACACACACAAGATATACCTACACAAGATATATGTAGATATATATACACACACAAAAGACTGAGTCATCCAGGTACCCTTGATTGGAATGATGGTTACATTAGTGTATTTATTTGTCAAAATGTGTTGAACTAGACACTTCTAAATGAGTGCACTGTATGGTATGTAAATTATATGTTAATAAAATTAATTTTTTTTAAAAAAGATTGAGTTATCCATTTATTCAACAGACACTTGGTAAGCACATGCTATAAGCCAGGCCCTCTCCTACCAGGCATGGGGGATACAGTTATAAACAGTAATAAACATGACGGACAGTCTCTGCCTTCATGGATCTATACTCAGGACAGAAGACAGACAATGGGCATATTACCAACCAATTAATGCTACCTTTCATGTCTTGAACAGAGCACTAAGGAAAACAAAACAGTATAACGTGATAAAGCCTACATTTTTAACGTATGTTTAATTAGCATATAAACTTCTATGAACTAAATCTTGGTTTTATTTGTCATGTTTCTTTCTACTGTCATTTCCCTTTCTTGCCATTTTAGCCATCTGTTTTGCTTTTCTGGGCTGAATAAACATCAACAATGAGTGTATTTCTTCTGAGATGGATTGTTTGAGTCTAAATTAATCTCAAAGTACTTTAATACTTTTTATGCCAGAATTTACATTCTAGTAAACTAAGACAAGAGTTTCAGCATAAATAATTCAATGGTGCAGAAGCTGGACTGCAAGCTTTGCTTTTACAAATAATACAACACAACAAAAAAATCCATTTTTGTTAGGCTAACCAAGAAGATATAAATGTATGTTTTTCATAGTTTTAATGTATTTTGGATATAGTGCTTAAAGCACATCATACAAAGTCACAAAGTCATGAAACTGAAAAGCAAAACAGCGGCAGAGAAACGAATTATAATCCTAACCAAAGAACTGGATTTAGCTTTGGACACATCAAATGGGAAGGGTGTCTCTGAATCGTGACAGACTCTATTTCTTTCCTATTAGTGGCAGTATCAGTTTCCAATTGACAGTTCTTATAAAAATTATTCTTGTACTGACACAAACTCTTTAAGTTCCTTAATGCACTTTACTTATTAAAAGTAACTCTTGTTATTTTTCACTAACGGCAACAAAGAGATTCTGGGAAAGGAAAACTCAGTCACAATCCACAAACCTAAATTTAGCCTGAGATTCCATCACTACCAACTCTTTGGCCAGAGCTGTTAAAAAAGTCAGAGAATATGTATTCAGTTTCCTCTCCTTTGATTTTTCACTGTCAGGAAAATACTTGAGTTCACTGAAATGGCCTGGAGGCAGACAGAAGAAAACCGGAGAAGCAAAATCTCTACATAACCCACTGGCTCGACAACCAATCCACAGATTAGGGTTGATTATATTATCACAGCCTCCAGGATTTTACAAAAACAAACAAACAAAAAACACTAGAACTCTTGGAAAAGTGAACAAGATTGCTGTGCCAGTAGAAAGAAAATGCAACTCAATATTCCTAAAATTCCTGTCTCTAAAGGAAAACATTTAGTCTCATTCCCATAGCACCAGATTACTGGGGGAAAAAAGAAAGAGAGATGGAGAGGGGGGGGGGATCAAAGCTAAGGCTGAAAAGGCCTAGAGAAACAACATTCAAAATGTAATAGAAAAGACTACTTTCTGAAAGAAAATGGCTCCCAATGACACCAGCAGCCTCAGCTTCTTTGACAGAAAGTGATATACTCCATGATGATATAAATAGGGATGAAGACATGGTCTTCCCTCCACTGGAGGAACTGAATTTGGACTGCATCTTAGGTGACATTAGGGAATCACTAATGATGACTCATGAATCATGATGATTTTGAGAGTTTGTTCTCATCTTTGAGAGTGGTGTGCTGAAGCAGTTGGGGCAGAGTGTCATGATGTCTGACACATACAATTATATGGTTCAGTGGAAATAAAGTACATATACACAACGTACATATATATATGTGACAACGTGGCAACAAACGTGGAATAAAAGCGGTAGGTTTGTGGATTGCATTCCTTGCTCGATTCCTTCAACTCCTTTATACCTTTGAAAATTCTCATACTAGGGACTTCCCTTGTGGTCCAGCAGTTAAGACTCCACGCTCCCAGTGCAGGGGGACCAGGTTCGTTCCCTGGTCAGGGAACTAGAGTCCACATGCTGCAACTAAAAGCCCGCATGCCACATCTAAGAGTTCACATGCTACAACTAAAGATCCCACATGCTGCAACTAAGACCTGGGGCAGCCAAATAAATAAATAAATATTTTAAAAAAAGAAAGAAAATTCTCATACTAAAAACCTGGAAAAACTGCAATAGGCAAATGATAGCATGTGGGGAAGGAATTTGGGATTGATGTGTACTCACTGCTATATATAAAATAGATAACTAACAAGGGCCTACTGTACAGCACGGGGAACTCCGTTCAGTATTATGTAATAACCTAAATGGGAAAAGAATCTGAAAAAGAATAGATACATGTATATGTACAACTGAAACACTTTGCTGTACACCTGAAACAAACACACCGTTGTCAATGAACTATATGCCAACGTAAAATAAAAAGTTAAAAAACAAAACAAAAAAGAAAAATGACAGTGTGCTCTCCAACAGAGTGAGAAGTACAAATGTACAATTAATGATACAACAAAGTAGAGGAAATAAGTGCCAACATATAACGTTGAGTTTTTTCTTGTTTTATCGTTGTCAGGGCTAAAGAGAGTGAGTACCTCTGAGCTGGGGAAAACAGAAGACTTCACAAAGGAAGTGCTACACAGACCCTTAACAATAAAGACTTTCACAGGCAGAGAAGGGTGACACGT
Organism: Monodon monoceros; assembly: GCF_005190385.1. NCBI lineage: Eukaryota > Metazoa > Chordata > Mammalia > Artiodactyla > Monodontidae > Monodon > Monodon monoceros. The sequence goes on along the minus strand of NW_021703767.1, from coordinate 142,257,544 downwards.
GCCCTCCTACAAAGGGCAGGAAGACGTTCTTGCGTGCGAAGGGAAGGGCGAGTGTGAACAGAGTCTGGTGGGGGTGGTGTGCCGACACCGAGAGGATGAGGTGGGGGGGGGGGGGGGGGGGGGCGGGGGGGGGGGGGCGGGGCCCGCCCTCGGGGAGGATGGGGTGGGGGGGGGGCGGGTGAGGCCAGGCTGCGGAGGCCCTGGACACCCTCATCACAGCTTTGGGCTCTCACTGTTGGGTAAAAGGAGGATTCCCTGAGGTCGGTTTGTTTGTTTGGCTCATGTCTCTGAGACAAGAGTGAGGCAATTACTTATATGTTTCCCCCCAACATTTTATTCCATGTATATGTTTTTTTAAATAAAACTCAAATCATAGAGATGCTCCAAAGACAGTTACCTCCTCCTACGTGTGTGTGCTCTGGGGGCTCTAGGGATGACAACCATATTCATTCATTCTATGACCGCCACTTGCCCATGAGGTGGTACTGTCATCACTGCTCCCATTTCAGGGAAAAGGAAACTGAAGCACAGAGGCGAAGCAGCCTTTTCAAAACCACAGAGCAAGCAAGCGGCTGAGTGGGGATGCTGAGCTCGGCACACTCTACCCTACAGCCTCTCTTGGTAAGAGAAAGTGGCATACACAGCAGGAATCCAGTTCTTGAAAAGCCACCTTGAGAAACTCTTATCTAAGAAATGCTATTGAGGCTGAAAAAAATTATATACATATAATTTTAATATTTTACTATTAGCTGTATATAAATAATTATATACTTATTTATAATTATATAAGGCATATTATAGGAGTATATAAATATAATTATAAATATATATATGTATATAGAAAGAGTGATCAAGACAATGCTATACATTTATTGCCATGGAAGCAAAATGAGACTACAATTTTCATCCCTAAGAGTGGACAAAGAGCTGAGTCCACAAAATAAAGTAGAATTTGAATCCAATGAGCTGTGAGAATGTAAATAAAATAAGGTAAGACCATCCCCTTGGGCACTCACCCAGCATTAGCAACTCCAGGTCCATCCAGGCAGTGGAAAACGCTCACCCACCCCCATCCCACCTCCCCTCTGTGACAGAGGCAAGCATTCAACTCTCTGTAGGTACGAATTTATACCTGCAAACATTCCCTTTGGCCCCAAGAGGACATGGCGACGGTGGATCAGAGACATACTGTCCCTGCTCTCATGGAGCACAATTCTGTCACTGTCTCCAGGTGGTAGACACACCCAAAGCAAGTCCCAGATTCTTCTGCAGAATGATTGATTTTTTGCACTATTAATATTTGTGTTTCCAAAGCCAAGAAGGCAGAGGAATGCAGCAGGTTGGAAAGCAGAGACTGTCAACACACTTCATGCCTTGGCTTTTAATTTCAAAAGTTTAAGTCAGTTGAAGTGGCTTTCCAAGTGCAACAAGAGAGGAGAAGAAAAGTCACAGAGTGAGGTGGGCACAGGGCAGGGTCTCCTGACCAGTGGGGACTGGTGTTCTGCTTCCTGAAAGGCAAAGCCTCAGCCATATTGAAACTGAGCAGGACCCTTTGGGGCTCCTGGGCATGGAAGTATTTCTGCGTCCCCCGTTTCTTGTTTGTAGGGAATAGACTTCAGCTTCCATGACCTTCCCTGAGTTCCAAAGGGCAGGTTCAAATAGTTGCTAATTAGGGAAGGGAGGGGATGCAGAGACAAGGGAGGAGAAGCCAAGGCACAATAGTGCAGCCTTGGGGCAGGGCCCTGGTTCTCCCTCAAGGGGTACAGTAACAATACCTTTGAGCTCTTCTGCAGAACTAAAACCCCCACCAAATAGAAGATGTCAGCATTCTTCATTCCAGATTAAAGGAACCACAGAAACTCATCAGACTACCTGAGACCAGATTAAAGGAGTACAGGCCCTGCACACACCCAAATCCTTATCAGCAACCCCGTCCTTGAACCATTGCTATAAAACTCACCAAATCTCCCCCAGTTGGGACACACAGTTTGTGAAGGCAGGAGCCCACTGTGTCCCCTTTTGCCTGGCAAAGCAGTAAAGCTATTCTTTTCCACTTCACCCAAAACTCTGTCTCCGAGATTAGATTTGGCACCAGTGCATAGAGGCCGAGTTTTCGGCACCAGCATGTCTCAGTGGTGTTCCTAGGAAGGCCGTATCCGATGCTCTGACGTTCACATTATCAATCATTCCTGCAACACCAGTGGAGTAGTGGCAGAGCCCCTGGACCTTAGGGGACCATGAACAAAGGGACAAAGCACAGGGGAGGATGAAGCCACCACAGTGGCTCGGCAGCACCTATGACCTTGGAGCCTTAGCATGACCCTGGGTGGGGAGGCCACAAGGAGCACAGAGGCTGAACTCCCTGCCAGCCTGGAAGGTGGGTGCTCACCATCTAAACAGTGTTGAATGAAAGGAAGGAGAGAAATCCCTGCTTGAAGAGTCATGTTGTTACACCTGTAATCTTTTTGACAACAAACGTTTCCAAAGCCTCATAAAGGTTGATGACAAAAGGGGTACCAGACACCTTTAATATCTTCTTTTCTCCTACCCAATATATGTGGCAAAAGATGGGGTGGAGAGAGAAAGAGAAGGGTGGAGAGAGAAAGAGAAAGAGAGAAAAAAACATGGAAAAGCAAACACTACAGAGCACAGCACTACTACCTCGTAGCTGTTGCCTGTAGACTTGTGATTTGAAGAACAAAAGACGACAAACTCTTCTTTGATCGTTGCCTAAAATTGCATTATCAACAAACACACCACGATTGATCGTAAGCATGGTCCCCTCTCTGTGTGCTTCTGTTAATGTGTCAATTCTACTGAGGACAGTCAGGAATAATAACATTCTCTCTTCTCTATGACAAGAGGGTTGAATCTTGATGAAATAAAAGAGTCTTGGCATTTAGGGTTCCTGAACTAAATGAACATAGAACAGAACAAGGAATAGAGCAGGACAATTTTAAAAACAAAGAAAACTGACTCTCTTGTGATCTTGCTTAAAGACTTTACCAAGGCTGAAGTGCCTTTCCCTCCCTTGACCCCTGACAACTTCCAGTTCAGACAGAGCAACTGAAAGCGTGGAGAGAGGCAGTTGGACTTACTCCAGACATAAGACATATAATAAGATCAAGACATAGTTTTTAAGTCTTTTTTTAATCTTAAAAAACATCTTTACTGGGATATGATTTATATACCATACAATTCACCTATTTATAGTGTATTTTAAGTTGCGCGACAATCAATACACTACAATCAATTTTAGAACATTTGCATTTACCCTTCCCCACCCAAAAAAACCTTAAGCCCATTAAGAGTTGCTCTCTTTCCTCTTCCCACCCCCAGCCCTGCACAACTGCTAATTTACTTTCTGTCTCTATAGATTTTCCTATTGTGGACATTTTGTATAAACGGAATCACATAATCTGTGGCCTTTTGTGACTGGCTTCTTTCAAACATTTCACAATGTGTTTGAGGTTCATCTATGTTGTAACATGTCCCAATACTTCATTTCTTTTAATTGCCAAATGATGTTCCATTATATGGATAGACCACATTTGTTTATCCATTCATCAGTTGATGGATATTCACATTGCTTCCACTTTTTAGTTATTATAAATGATGCTGCTGTGAACATTTGTGGACATGCTTCATTGTTCTTGCGTACTTGCCTAGTAGTAGAACTTCTGGGAGACTGTATGTTCAGCCTTTTGAGGAACTGCCTCAAAAGACCGTTTTCCAAAGTGGCTGCACCATTTCACATTCCCACCAGCAATGTAAGAGAGTTCTTGTTTCTCCAGATCCCTGCCAACACATGTTTCAGCTGTGGTTTTGACTATAGCCATCCTAGTGACTGTAAAGTGGTACTCATTGTGGTTTTGACTTATATTTCCCTAATGATGTATATCTTCCTTGGAAAAAATGTCTATTCAAATCCTTTGCTCATCTCTTACATGCATACAGACATGTAAGCCCTCAAGCTTTCTTGGGGAACACTACAACTTTTATGAGCTCAGTGATGTCTGAGCTCACACCGAGATTCTTTGATTTTAGTTAAGTGGTTCTGGGTAGGTTTGATTATGGATAAGTCAGAGAAGTGGGAAGGATCCAGAAAAAGGGTGACAGCAGAGTCATTTATTTGAAGGGGAACAACAGTATCTTTACTGTTGAGCGTGAGTCGGGGAAATACTTCAGTGCCTTGTAAAGCTATCTCTGTGTAGTTCCTTCACCTAGGAAATTCTATTAAAATGCTGGAGCAGTGACACACCTAGCAGGCCCACGTGAAAACACAAAGCAGGTAAAATGACCGTTGACAGTAATCTAAGCAAAGCAACAGCTCCTGTTTGCTCAGGACTTGTCCTCATTCCCACAAGGGTTGGGCTTTAGGCATGTGTGGCACAGCCTCTGCCTGGCCTCAGAGAGTCTGTCTCCGCCATGTCTGTATCTAATATGCCCAGCAGCTCCTAAGTCCCTGAGGCAAACATGAAAGCACGTGACCTATCGCTCACGATCCCAATACCTGTGGCCTGCCCCCAGCAGTTTATTTGCCTTGTACCGCATTTTCACCCCAGTTCTCTGCTGAGGAAGTCTGGGTCTCGGGCTCACCTGGAACCCGTATTGAATTCTGACAGAAGCCACACTTGGTTTAGACCAGGCTGCTGACTGATCAACGCATGGACCTCAGGGCAGGTCCCTGGATGTGGGTATGAAAGTAAGCACTGCCCAACACGGCTGCTCCTGTACCATGCCCTTCCCAACCCTGGAACTGATTTACATGACAGGGTCCTGGGCCTCAAGCCTGATGCCATAATCAGATGAAACTAGGGATTTTGAGAGAAGAATGAGTTTGTGGGAGGGATGTGTATACTTGTAGCCAGATGGCAGACTATAGTAGCAAATAGTATTGTCTAAAAAAGCTGCATCAAGAACAACTTTTGGACAGCAGGAAATAAAAATTTTAAGGAAAACCTTAAAAAGGTTAAAAATTAAAAAGCTGCATCAACATTTTGGATTCCAAATGTTCTTTCATTACCTTGCCATCGAGAATTAAAATTTATTCCCCTCCCCTTGAAACTCAGAAAGCCTTTGTAATTGCCTCAATGAACAGAATGCTGTGGAAATGCCACTGCACTGTCAACCTCGAAAGGTAGATTTACAAAGACGGTACAGCTTCCACCTGGTTATCTTGGGCTGCTCACCCTTGAACCCAGCCACTGGGTTCTGTCCAGACTACAAGAAAAGGGAGTGTATAGATATCCCAGCCAACAGTTCCAGCGGGTAAGCTCTCGGCCAATGGCCAGTAGCAACCACCAAGCATGTGAGGGATGGAACCTTCAGATGATTCTAGCCCCCAGCTGTCAACCACTCCTAGTTCTTGAGTCTTCTCTCTGAAGTCCCAGACATTATGGAGCAGAGGCAAATCAGTCCTGCTGTTTCCTGTCTGAATTCTTGACCTACAGATCTATGAGCATAATAAATGGTTGTTCTGAGCCACTAAGTTTGGGGTAATTTGTTACACGTTTATAGATAACCACAACATCCATAGAGAATGTGGGTACCCGCGGTGTAACCCTCCTTATAGTTTCAACAACTTTTTGCAAATGAGACTGAAAATGAACACCAAGAGCCACCTTGAGGGTGAAAGCTGCGTTGAATGATCATCCAGGTGGCATGAGCGTATTTCCAAGAGATGGTTGCACACTTGATTCTAAGCAGAAGAACAAGCTCTTTCTTCCCCTTTCCAAAGATGGGAAGGGCAACTCCAGGACCCCTTGCCACTGCCCGGCTGGAGTAGCAATTTTCCAGATACACGTATGGACTGGAAACTATGCTCTCTGAAACTCACCCCAAACTTCTCCTCATACCCACAATCCTATGTATCAAGAGACGTCTGCCAGCACTGCCAATGTGCCAAATCCTAAATGGCACCGCCGTCCCACTGAAGACCTTCACTTGCTTGCCTTGCATCCATTCTCCCCCTTGATATTGTTACTCCGCATTCTCTTTAGGAAATGACCTCGACGTAGATTGAATGATTGACCACAGCTGTCTGCCCCTCCCTATATCCATGCCCTTTGTTATGTGACGTTGCTGTTCCTCCTGCTGCCCTGCTGCCGGCAAGAAATGTTTCCCAGCCTCGTGGGTCGACGGCTGGGCTGTGTGGTTTGCTCTGGCCAATGCGTGTGAGTGAAGGTGGCAGAGAGTGCGGGTCTAAGCTTGGGTTCTAAGAAGCAGCAGTTTCCACCTACCTTGCATCCCTACCATCACTACGAGTTTACCACAAGTGGTGAACCTCACAAGAGAAGACTGTGTAGTTCGTCTACCCTGTCCACGGTAGGCCAAGAAAAACGTTTGTTTTCTCTACCTAGATTCTCAGAAAACCTCTGCTTTCTTTCTGACACCTGGTTATGCTGCCTTTGCTTTAATTCAATCAAGCACTCCATCCTTTCCATAAATTCCTTTTTTGCTCAAGGTAACCTGTATCAGTATCTATTGTTGGCAACTGAAGTACAGTTACTTGTACAGTGAAAGACACATGACTGGGGATGTTTGGAATAAATCTGTCCATTGAAAGAAATCTACATCTAATCCTCCCTAAGCAAAATAGTCTGATTCAGAAGGAGGCAGCTCCAGGGGAAAAAAAGAAAAAAGGTACTGGATTTGAAAAATTCAGCCTTTATAAAGTGCCCTGGGAGATGGGGATGGGGTTGTAGAATGTAAAAGGAACAGACTTTGACCTTAACCAAAAGATCCGTTTGTGCTTATTGCTTATGCATAAGCCTCTACGTTCACAGAATGGGATTTGTATCATGGCTGGTCAATTAAGAGAAAGAAATACTCCATAAATCAGTCACAGGCTTTAGCTCTCTGCTGGCCAACCAAAGTAACTGAATCCGTAATAAGTACACACGGCATACACACACACACACACACACACACACATGCACGCACAGCAAGACTTCCTAGCAAATGCAGCCAGAGACCAAATTAATCAGAAATACTTGAGTTATTTTACACAGTGTGGCCCAGGCTCAACACTGTGATTATTTCTGGGGCTGTTATATGTTAATGTTTTTTGAATTTTATTTTATCTTTTTTATATAGCAGGTTCTTATTAGTTATCTATTTTATACATATTAGTGTATATATGTCAATCCCAATCTCCCAATTCATCCCACCACTACCACCCGGCCCCCCCTCGCTTTGCCCCCTTGGTGTCCATACATTTGTTCTTTACATCTGTGTTTCTATTTCTGTTTTGCAAACCAGTTCATCAGTACCATTTTTCTAGATTCCACATATATGCTTTAACATATGAAATTTGTTTCTCTCTTTCTGACTTGCTTCACTCTGTATGACAGTCTCTAGGGTCCATCCACGTCTCTACAAATGACCCAATGTTGTTCCATTTTATGGCTGAGTAATATTCCACTGTATATATGTACAACATCTTCTTTATCCATTCGCCTATCGATGGGCATTTAGGTTGCTTCCATGACCTGGCTATTGTATATAGTGCAGCAATGAACATTGGGGTGCATGTGTCTTTTTGAATTATGGTTTTCTCGGGTTATATGTCCACTAGTGGGATTTCTGGATCATATGGTAATTCTATTTTTAGTTTTTTAAGGAACCTCCATACTCTTCTCCATAGTGGCTGTACCAATTTACATTCCCACCAACAGTGCAAGAGGGTTCCCTTTTCTCCACACCCTCTCCAGAATTTGTTGTTTGTAGATTTTCTGAAGATGCCCATTGTAACCAGTGTGAGGTGATACCTCATTGTAGTTTTGATTTGCATTTCTCTAATAATTAGTGATGTTGAGCATCTTTTCATGTGCCTCTTGGACATTCTGTATGTCTTCTTTGGAGAAATGTCTATTTAGGTCTTCTGCCCATTTTTGGATTGGGTTGTTTTCTTAATATTGAGCTGCATGAGCTGTTTATATATTTTGGGGATTAATCCTTTGTCAGTTGCTTCATTTGCAAATATTTTCTCCCATTCTGAGGGTTGCCTTTTTGTTTTGTTTATCGTTTCCTTTGCTGTGCAAAAGCTTTTAAGTTTCATTAGGTCCCATTTGTTTATTTTTGTTTTTATTTCCATTTCTCTGGGAGGTGGGTCAAAAAAGATCTAACGGAGATTTATGTCATAGAGTGTTCTATGTTTTCCTTTAACTGTTTTATAGTGTCCAGTCTTACATTTAGGTGTTTAATCCACTTTGAGTTTATTTTTGTGTATGGTGTCAGGCACTCTTCTAATTTCATTCTTTTACATGTAGCTGTCCAGTTTTCCCAGCACCACTTATTGAAGAGGCTGTCTTTTCTCCATTGTATATTCTTGCCTCCTTTATCAAAAATAAGGTGACCACACGTGCATGGGTTTATCTCTGGGCTTTCTATCCTTTTCCATTGATCTATATTTCTGTTTTTGTGCCAGTACCATACTGTCTTGATTACTGTAGCTCTGTAGTATAGTCTGAAGTCAGGGAGTCTGATTCCTCCAGCTCCATTTTTCTTTCTCAAGATTGCTTTGGCTATTCAGGGTCCTTTGTGTTTCCATACAAGTTGTGAAATTTTTGGTTCTAGTTCTGTGAAAAATGCCTTTAATATTTGTTAATATGTTTACTATGTGTCTCGGCGTGTTTCTCCTTGGGTTTATCCTGCCTGTGACTCTCTGCGCTTCATGGACTTGGGTGGCTATTTCTTTTCCCATGTTAGGGAAGTTTTTGACTATAATCTCTTCAAATATTTTCTCAGGTCATTTATCTGTCTCTTCTCCTTCTGGGACCCCTATAATGCGAATGTTGGTGCGTTTAATGTTTTCCCAGAGGTCTCTTAGAAATGTCTTCATTTCTTTTCATTCTGTTTTCTTTATTCTGTTCCACAGCAGTGAATTCCACCATTCTGTCTTACAGGTCACTCATCTGTTCTTCTGCCTCAGTGATTCTGCTATTGATCCCTTCTAGTGTATTTTTCATTTCAGTTATTGTATTGTTTATCTGTTTGTTCTTTACTTCTTCTAGGTCTTTGTTAAACATTTCTTTCATCTTCTCGATCTTTGCCTCCATTCTTTTTCCGAGGTCCTGGATCATCTTCAATATCATTATTCTGAATTCTTTTTCATGAAATTTGCCTATCTCCACTTCATTTAATTGTTTTCTGGGGTTTTATCTTGTTCCTTCATCTGGTACATAGTCCTCTGCCTTTCATTTTGTCTATCTTTCTGTAACTGTGGTTTTCGTTCCACAGGCTACAGGATTGTAGTTCTTCTTGCTTCTGCTGTCTGCCCTCTGGTGGATGAGGCTATCTAAGAGGTTTGTGCAAGCTTCCTGATGGGGGGGACTGGTGGTGGGTAGAGCTGGGTGTTGCTCTGTGGGGCTAAGCTCCCTAAAACTTTAATCTGCTTGTCTGCTGATGGGTGGGGCTGAGTTCCCTCCCTGTTGGTTGTTGGTCTGAGGTGACCCAGCATTGGAGGCTACAGGCTCTTTGGTGGGGCTCATTGCAGACTCTGGGAGGTGTGACGCCAAGGAGCACTTCCCAGAACTTCTGCTGCCAGTGTCCTTGTCCCCGCAGTGAGCCACAGCCACCCTCCCCCCGCCTCTGCAGGAGACCCTCCAACACTAACAGGTAGGTCGGTTCAGTCTCCTATGGGGTCACTGCTGCTTCCCCTGGGTCCCGATGCACACACTACTTTGTGTGTGCCCTCCAAGAGTGGAGTCTCTGTTTCCCCCAGTCCTGTCAAAGTCCTGCAACCAAATCCCACTAGCCTTCAAAGTCTGATTCTCTGGGAATTCCTCTTCCCATTGTCGGGCCCACAGGTTGGGAAGCCTGACCTAGGGTTCAGAACCTTCACTCCAGTGTGTGGACTTCTGTGGTATAATTGTTCTCTGATTTGTGAGTCACCCACCCAGCAGTTATGGGATTTGATTTTATTGTGATTGCATCCCTCCTACCGTCTCATTGTGGCTTCTCCTTTGTCTTTGGATGTGGGGTATCTTTTTTGGCGAGTTCCAGTGTCTTCCTGTGGATGATTGTTCAGCAGTTAATTGTGATTCTAGTGCTCTCGCAAGAGGGAGTGACTGCACGTCCTTCTACTTTGCCATCTTGAACCAATCCCTCTGTTATGTTTTTATACAAGTTTCAACAAGACTTGCTATGTCTCCCAAGTGTAATCAATCACCTGTCATTCTTTTCAGGTTTCTCTCAGCTGTTACCCTTGGCTTTGGGGTAACTGTGTGGAATTTCATGGCCCAAGCCAACACGGTGGCCTGTGTGGCATTTCCACTTCTCAAGCCTGGCAGGCGATGGAAAATGGAATTCAGTGAGTACACTTGGTCGTTCATCTTGCAGGAACAGCATCCGTCATCTGTTGCTTTTTCTTCCTTTGCCACTGAGATCTTTCCTCTTATTTATAAGACATGAGATTTTATTGAATCTTAATGTTAATACAATGCACTAAAATTTGGCCTTATGTTCTCATTTTTCATTGCATGAAAAATAGAGCAAAATAAGCAGAAAATGGATTCTTAGTAGGTTCACCTCAAAATACCTCCAGTTTTGGGTTTCAGGATCCTGAAATGCATTAAATATCCAAAGCTAACAGGGGAAAAAAAACCCCAAACGTAAGCCCATAATAAGAGACATATTTTAAGACTGTTTTTATAAGACTTTGTCCTTAAACCCTTCCCTTGTGCACTGTTGGTGGGAATGTAAGTTGGTGCAGCCACTGTGGAGAACAGTATGGAGGTTCCTCAAAAAACTAAAAATTGAACTACCCTGTGATCCAGCAATCCCACTCCCGGGTACATATCTAAAGAAATCTGAGGTGGATGGAGAAATAGGAAGTGAACTGAGATAATACAGTGTCATGAAAAATACAGAAGAAAAATGTTCAAGAAAGGGGAAATGATCTTCCATATGAAATGGTCTGTATATAATACTGTCCCCTTCTCAAAGACTCATTCAATTAAAATACCTTTCTCCCAAAAGTGATCATTTCTGCACAGCTTTCTACAGTGTCAAGTAAAAAGAATTCCATCTGTTCTTAGATCTTTTTTTTTTCCCTTCTGCTCCAGGGCAAGGTCCCACATCTACAACAGAGTTAGTATGCAAAATGATGCTTTCAACCACCAACTTGCCCCTGACTGAGCAGATGCAGGTGAGACAGCATCTTCTACGTGATCTCAAAATCCTATCCCATCTGCTGCTTTCTTTGGCGGCATTTGGAACTGTCCAGAGGATCCAGGTCTCATGGGTATCACTTACCTCCCCAAAGCAGCTGGGAAGTGAGTAGCGAGAGCACAAGGATGCCACGACAAGCAGAAAAACTTCCCTGGGTGAAGAGATGAAGGGAAGTCAGGATATATGACAGTTTCTTGAACCTCCCTCTGAAACCTGTAAATCTGAAATTGAATCCACTTTATGGTTCCAACATCATCACTGAAACCAAGATTGCTCCTAAATTACCCAACTTGTATTGCAGATGACAATGTGCGGGGTTAGTGATTTTGCTTTAAAAATAAATAAGTAATTGTTCTCCTTCCTTGAAAAGATGAAATAGTAAATAGGCAGGGTACACTACTTTTTAATTTGGGGAACATCTGTCAGCCAGAACCTTGTCAGGGAAATTGCAGTGTCAGGCTGAGAAATGCTTTAACTCTCCATGGCAGAAGAGGTGTGTGACAGCGAAGCTTGATCTAGCTGGCCCGAGAGCCCGGCAGGAAGCCCTGAATCACAGAACAGCAGGAGCTTTGAGATGCCCTTGATTTCAGAGCTCCCTACAACTTCTGAGGCGCTCCATCACCCCTTCCACACTGGGTGACCTTGCTGGCTGAGCAAGTTCCCCACATCATCCCCTAGAGACAGGGATTAAGAATGCTGTTATGAAAGAGAAAGACAAATACCATATGATAACACTTACATGTGGAATTTAAAATATGACACAAATGAACCTATCTATGAAACAGAAACAGAATCACAGACATAGAGAACAGACTGGTGGTTGTCAAGAGGGAGGGGATTGGGGGAGGGCTGGAGTGGGAGGTTGGGGTTAGCAGATGTAAGCTTTTTTTTTTTTTTTTTGCGGTACGCGGGCCTCTCACTGTTGTGGCCTCTCCTGTTGTGAAGCACAGGCTCCGGACACACAGGCTCAGCGGCCATGGCTCATGGGCCCAGCCGCTCCGCGGCATGTGGGATCCTCCCGGACCAGGGCACGAACCTGTGTCCCCCGCATCGGCAGGCGGACTCTCAACCGCTGCACCACCAGGGAAGCCCAGATGTAAGCTTTTATATAGAGAATGGATGAACAACCAGGTCCTACTGTATAGCACAGAGAACTATATATTCAATATCTGGAAAAGAATATGAAAAAGAATGTATATATATGTGTAACTGAATCACTTTGCTGTACAGCAGTAATTAACACAACATTGTAAATCAACTATACTTCAATTAAAAAAAAAAGACACACACAGAAAAGAACACTGTTATTTTACTTTTTCCATCAGTGGCAGTAAAGTTCCAAAGTAAATATGGAGGATGGCAGCCAATATCACATACCTGAGACAGTCTACTCCTAGAAAAGGGAGGGTCTTGTGATTTAGAGTGAGTGCTTTTGCTTAAGGGCAAAAAAGTCTCAGACTAGAAAAGCTCCAACTTGATGGCCCAAGTTGAAAAGAAAGTCAGATGGGCAAGGTCCACTGTGCAATGTGGTACTTCTAAAGTAGATGGAGAAGCAAGCAATTGCTTCCACTCCAATGCGACAGACATGGAAATAGCACCCTGGCCTCCTGGTCCCTCAAACACATCAGCAATTGAATTATGCCAGCTATGCTCCCTACCCCTGTGCCAGCAGGGTCTTATCTTACCTTCCTGACATGGTGCAAATCCTATCTTCCTTACAAGGCTTTCTTATGTTTCTGGCCTACAGGCATGATTTTCCTCTGAATCTCTACAGTATTTTTTTTTTTTTTTTTTGGCGGTATGCGGGCCCTCTCACTGTTGTGGCCTCTCCCGTTGCGGAGCACAGGCTCCAGATGCGCAGGCTCAGTGGCCATGGCTCACAGGCCCAGCCGCTCCGCGGCATGTGGGATCTTCCCAGACGGGGGCACGAACCCGTGTCCCCTGCATCGGCAGGCGGACTCTCAACCACTGCGCCACCAGGGAAGCCCTCTGCAGTATTTTTAAACTGCAGGATTCATCTTAGTTCTGCATCCTACATGCACTGTCTTAGATGCTGCAGGTGAACGTCTGTTCTCTGCACCCAGATCATAAACCCCTGAGGACACCAGCTCTCTTGGGATGACTTCATATCACCTACAGCTTTAGCTCCAGGCCACACCACCAAGTCCTCCTAATCGCCACCACCCAAGGCTGGAGGTTATGCAGAGACATTTGGCAAGACACAAGCAATAAAAAACAAAAGGCTCAAAGAATTTTCTTTTACTATTTAAAAGAAATGCGCATTTACCTCCATTAACACTTTGCCAATTAAATTCATGCTGCTAATATCCATGAAGAAAGAAACTCCACTTGAGGAAAAGATAGTTTCTGAGTCTTTCACAAAGTCCAAGAAAGAATCTCTTAACATAGAACCACTTCTTTTTTTCTTCATCATCAAAATGACCATAATTTCCACCAGATGATGTTTATCAGATCAGATCACCTGTCATTCTAAGTAGGCTGGAAATGTGCCTCTTTGTTTCCTTCTTCCCTTCCTTCCTTCCTCTCTTTCTTTCAAGAGTGAAAATTTTCATATTTAGGATGAGCTGGCTGGACTCAGCTTAGATGACCCCAATTTTGTTGGTAACATCCAAAGCATCATAGTCAGGAACCAGTGGACCATATGCCTTCTCTCCATCAGGCCTGATCAGGGCATTGACCTTGGCCAGGTCAATGTCATAGAGATTTTTCACAGCCTGTTTAATCTGGTGCTTGTTGGTGTTGACAATCACAACGGACACAAGTGTGTTGCTGTCTTCTCTCTTCTTCATGGCTGACTGGGTGGTGAGGGGGAACTTAATGATGGCATAGTGGTCAAGCCTGTTTCTCCCAGGGGCGCTCTTTCGAGGATATTTGGGCTGCCTCCTGCAGTGTTTTGGGCTGCTGGAAGGTAGGTGACATCTAGATTTTTTTTTTTGTGGCTGTGGACGCCTTTCAACACTGCTTTCTTGGCCTTCAAAGCCTTTGCTTTGGCTGCAGTTTTGGGAGGGGCGGGGTTTCCTTCTTCGCCTTCAGCGCCATCTTCGTGAAAAGGGTGTCTTTCTTTCCTTTTCATGACAGTGCCAGGTGCTGTTCTAGATTCTGAGATTACTGTGGTGAATAGGACAAAAACTCTGCCCTGATGGAGCTGACATTCCAATAGGAGAAATAAGACAATACCTGTATGAATAAGTAATGATAATCAGGTTGCGATCTGTGCTACGGAGAAAGATTAATTAGGGAAAGGAACTAGAGAAAAATGGGAGAATAAAGAGACAGAGTGATCAGATGACATTTGAATGGAAACTTGAAAACAGTGAGGGAGCCAGCAGTGCTCAAGTAAAGAGCACCCAGACAGAGGGAACAGCAAGTGCAAAGGCCCTGGGGCATATCTCATTTGGTGTGTATAAGGAATAATCCGGAGCAGCAGAATGAGCAAGGAGTACGGGAGATCCTTCACCAGGAACCAAATCAGTGGTGCCTTGATCTTCGACTTCAGCCCCCAGGACTGTGAGAATAAATGTCTGTTGTTTAAACCACACAGTCTATGACATTTGTTATAAAGGCCTAACACAGGTGTTAAGGAAATACCAAAGGTGCACGAAGGATGGTGTGACCATAGAGAAGTGGAGAAAAACCTCCCAAACAAGATGACCTTTAGCAGGTCCTTTTAGTCACTTCTACCTCTTAAACAAATTTCTATCATTTAATGGAAGTGCTGGCTGAGATTACTTAGTGCAAGTTCATTGTTCTTCAAAACCATATTCTTATGTATACATTTTTATTTTATACAGTCTTTGCATGAATGCCCAGAATTCACACCACATTTGGCTTCATTAAGATATTTTTGCATCTCTTTTTATTCAATAAATGTAATAGCATTTTTTGAACTTCAATTAATTCAGTGATCATTGAATCTACCTCTTCTATAAAGTAACTGTTAGGAGTATGTTCCTTGGGAGGAAAACTCTCCAATAGACATTCTTATGAAATATATTTTGTCCTGTGCTCATTTTGTTCATTCTTCTGCCTAAAGCCCGTTAGCCATGTACGTCCTAAGAAGGAAAAAGGGGTCAAAGTCCTTCTATTAAAATATTTTCTGTGCTAGAAACCCATCAGCCTTTTTAGCAAGTAAGAGAAATCGAACAAAGAGAAATAAATTTGTCTTCTCCGAAGTAAAGAAGCAGGAGGTGAGTTTCTCAAGTGGGCTAAATTAAGGCTTCTGGAGCTGAAGTTTACATCGCAGTTTTACAGATTTTGTTGATGGAAATGCGTTTGTTGTTTAGCTTCATTTTGCTACCTTGTTCCACAGTAAGGAAAGTCACACAGCTTGCAATACTGAGAAACTTATTAGAATCCTGCGGTGTTTGCCAGCTTCCATTTTCACACAGTAGAGCCAATGTGAGGGGAAGGATGGAGCTGCAAACAGGAAATGTGAAACCCCTGCAAGAATTCACGGCTGGAGATGGCAGCGCCAGGCTGCCAGAAAGCACCTTCCCACCTTGGCATCCTCCTCCTCAAAAAAAAAAAGGTAATTTCAGGGTTGGTCTTGCCTGGAAAATTGCATCTAGAGTTGAGGTTTTAGCGGAGGATTGGAACTGCACAACAGAGTTAAGAAACTGCTGTGGAAATGCCAACAGATTTTTAGATTCATTTTCATCATTTCAGCTTACTTCAAAGGGCCTTTGAATCATCAGATGGTTTCAAAATGCCAAGTAGGACCGCTGCGAAATGGGGCTGAAGTGAGAAAAAGCCATGCTAAGTCAATAAATGTGTTTGTCTTTATTCAGTTGTGAGGCATCTTTGCCAATATTCCTAACAGGCACACTAGGAAAACCTAGTACAAAAATCACAGAGGTGCAAAAATCACACCAAAAATCAATTAGAGACATAAGCTTTGGGAAATATAAATTGGAGCAGATGAAAAAAATTAGATTAAAATTCCCAGAAGTACTAGAGAAAACTACAGATCCACACCAAAGAGAGAAGCCAGTGGATAACCAATAAATTAAACAGATAATTAAAGGGGAAAAGTCCTAAAATAACATTTCATTTTCTATTGAAGAAAAAAAAAAGAAGCTCTTTAGCATGCAGATCTGTCCACATGGCTTAAAACCACAACACTGGCTGGAGAAAATGTCACAAGTGAACATCCTGAGTTTCCTAATGACACTCATCTGTTCCACTGGGTTACAGAGTCTCCAAGGAGAGAGCTATATGCTTATGAATGACAAATCTATACTGTTTGGTAGAGGAAAACTGCCTTTTCTCCCATTTCCTTTGATCAGCTATTTTAACCTAAGAATGTAAGATTGGTATAGTTTTCCAAGTGTCAACCTGATTCAGAAGAAAACTCTGACTCAACCAATATCTGTCTGAAATAATTCTTGCTAATACAGGCCCTAAGGTCTCGCTGGTAAGTGTGCTCATTAACAAAACTCTGACAAAACTTCTAAGTTCTTCTATATTATTTTAAATACGTAACAGGAACAGTTGAAAAATACTCTTTGCTAGAAAATTAGATCATTATATAAATGCCTAAAGTTCTCTTTGACCTTTGACCCAAACCAGGCTCTTGCCAACTCCTGCTAGTTTGCCTGGGTTTTTGATCCCTTGTCTCCAGCACATACATATTAGACACAGATATTTTGTGGTGTTTGTGTTTCACAAGTAGAATCATATTATATATACTTTTCTGAATGTTGTTTTTGTTAACTGATCATGGGATATGGAACTTTCCATGCTCATACAAACAGACCTGCCTCAATCTTTTTGATCAATGCATAGTATTTCTTGTGAATTTTACTATGTATTTTGCCATCTTCCATTGGCAGACACAAGTTTTTTATAGTTATCTGCTCTTATAAAAACTCTTCAATGAGCACCTTTTCACATGCCTCCTTGGGCACCCCTCAGCGTGTTTCTTCCAGAGTACAAACAGACAAGAGAAATGTCTTATGCTTTTTTTAAATTAATTTCTATTGGAGTATGGTTGCTTTACAATGTTGTGTTAGCCTCCACTGCACAACAAAATGAATCAGCCATACACATATAGATATCCCCTCCCTTTTGGACTTCCCTATAGGTTACCACAGTGCATTAGGTAGAGTTCCCTGTGCTATACAGCATGTTCCCATCAGTTGTCTATTTTATACATAGTATCAACAATGTATATGTGTTAATCCCAGTCTCCCAATTCCCCCCACCCCACCCCTTTCCCCCTTGGTATCCATACGTTTTGTTCTCTACGTCTGTGCTTTTTAACCACTGTGCTAAAATAGCAAAGAGTGAAGAACGGCATGTAGGCACCTGTTGGAATAAAAGAAATAAAATTACAACTTTCCCAAAGAGCACCAGAAAGCTATAGCAGATTGATTCGGTGCAGATTCTTCAAAGTCAGAGATTCCTGAGTTCAAACCTCAGTCCAAGTTCCACAATGAAAACAGTCTGCATCCATCTATGGAAATGGCAAAATACATCATAAAATACCTAAAGAATGCAATGTAACTGATTTAAAAAATGAGGCGGATCTAGATATACTAACAAGGAAGAGTGTAACTTTGTGTAACTTTTAAAAGTTTACTTAACTTTTCCAAGCCTTAGTTTCAATGTGGAAATAATATTTTTAAATGTATCTACAGCATAGAGTTGCTGTACAGATTAAACGATAGAATAGTTACAAAGTACTCAGTGCACCACCTGACACAGCGTAAGTGCTCAATAAATATTAGCTTGCATTATAATTCTTAATGTGTCCCAAGATGGTGGAGATATTTGAACTCAAGGCCACTTATTAATGTCAGTCATTTATGAAGCTTCTATTATATGAACAAGGTTTCATGCTACCTGATTAGAAGAAAATACAGGTGAATGAAACAATCTTTGTCCTTGAGGGTCTTGGGAATATATTGGGGAATATAAATCATGTCCACACTAACCTTAATTTAAAAAGGAATGTAGTAAAAAGTAGCATAAGAGGATGTTATAATAGACTGCTACTATTTTATCTGCCCAGCACTACACCCTCCTTTAAGAAATAGCATCCCCCTTCTTTGGAAGAACTGTTCCTCCTCCAATCCCAACACTGATGTGAGGAGAGTCAATTATAGATATCAACTGGCCACAATTGATAGGTCAGGAAATATACATGTGACTTAGTCATGTGACCCAAGCCAGGCCAATGAGAGAGAATTTTTCACGCTAAGAACGAAGGGAAAGGGGTGGATCTTCTCTAATGGCAAAGGCATCAGATGGGAGGCTTGGATGCTCTTTGCAGGAGCACAGTGACAAGAGCAGAAGCAAAAACAAAGAAAGACATGATGGGATTTGAGTCCTGGTTCTGGAGGTCCAGCCTCAACCCTGCCTTTTGGTGATGGCATGGGATTATCATTAGTTCTATGACAGCAGGGATTCTATATGTTTTTATGTACTAATGTATCCCTAGCATCTAGAACAATGCCTGGTACAAAGTACGCATTCACTACATATTTCCTGAATGGATGAATAAGATCCTGTAACAGATGCCTCTTTTTTCTAAGCAAGTTAAAATGTTATTCTTTCCTTGCAACCAAATCCAGAATTATTCTTGGTAAAGTGGAATTTTTTACAATCCTACCTCAGAAGGAAAGAGAAAGGGAGGCAAGGAGTAGGGAAATATACCTCAGAATGCTATCCTGGGCCACTAGGATTGTGGCTCCAGATGCAGCTCCAGACCAGATCCTGTCAGAGTCCTGTCCACCACAAACCCAGAGATATTTCGAGTTTGGGCTATTAAAACCTCTCATGTAGGATTCAGTCTGGTTTAATAAACCACAGGTCTGTCTACTTGGTTTCCAAGACCACATATTTTAGAAACTGGAAATCAAAAGACAGTCTGCCCATAAACAAAATGAAATAATGTCATTTGCATCAACATGGATGGACCTAGAGATTGTCATACTGAGTGAAGTAAGTCAGACAGAAAAAGACAGATATCATATAATATAGCTTATATGTGGAATTAAAAAAAAAGTACAGGGCTTCTCTGGTGGCGCAGTGGTTGAGAGTCCGCCTGCCGATGCAGGGGACACGGGTTCGTGCCCCGGTCCGGGAAGATCCCACATGCCGCGGAGTGGCTGGGCCTGTGAGCCATGGTCACTGAGCCTGCGCGTCCGGAGCCTGTGCTCCGCGACGGGAGAGGCCACAACAGTGAGAGGCCTGCGTACCACAAAAAAAACAAAAAAGAAAAAACAAAAACAAAAAAAAGGTACAAATGGACTTACTTACAAAACAGAAATAGAGTGACAGATGTAGAAAATAAATTTATGATTACCAAGGGGGTAAGGTGTCGGGGAGGAATAAATTGGGAGATTGGGATTAATATATATGCACTATTATATATAAAATAGATAACTAATAAGGACCTACTGTATAGCACAGGGAATGCTACTCAATACTCTGTAATGACCCATATGGGAAAAGAATCTAAAAAAGAGTGGATATATGTAAAAACAAACAAACAAAAAAAACACCACTCTGTCATTTGCCTACTTCCATCCCTCCTATTTGTATATGTCTTCTTATTTATCCTTCAATGGATCAACATATAAGTAACTGTCCAGGCAGTTAGAGACTGGCTGAAATCTAAGAGGCTGGCACTGAGCTCACTGTCAATAGGAAATTCACATGAATGAGCTCGGATTGGCAGTGGTTTGATGTAATGTCCAGGGATTGAATAACTTGCAAATCCCCCAGCAGATATGAAACACACAGCTTACTGAGAATTCCATCATTATTGAAAAAATGCCCACTATAAGTCAATGTGCATGACAGGTTGAGACATCAGTATACTAAAACAAAATAAAAGATTGCCTCTCTGGACAGTTTATCCAACTGGCCTGAGAAGGTTCCTTGAATGGCATTATATATGTTTTATTCTTTAACACTACTGACTACCTAACATAGGCTGAGAACTACAATAGGAGTTGTTGCGCAGAGAAGAAAAATCGAGTACAGATCTCAGTCTGCAAACTAATCCTCTAGCAGATGGCTAAGACATATTCACCAATTGTCACATACTTTTGACCAAATGTAAAATTCAGAGGCAAGCCAAATGTGAAAATGAGAGACGAATGAAAACATTTGGATACTGAAATCTATTAAGGAATGACACAAATGGGAAATCCTTGAATGTGTATTGTAAAAGTGGACCTGGCATTGATGACTTTATTTCTCCAAGTGTGTATGCTTTGACCCAGTTTCTATTATTTGCTAAATAATTCAACATGATGGCCATCTGATTCAGATGGCTATGGCACAGCATCTATGGTAGCTATTACTGGGACGATTCCTCCAAAAGACAACAAGTAGAATCATTTCATCCACGAGAACAGTAAAGCAGAGCAATGCCACACTGGCTGATAAGAGGTCCCTGAATACTGAAGTGGATCAGGTCGTAGAGACCATCTTCTAGACCAGGGTTCCACAGAGTGAGGTCTTGGCAGCAGCGGCAGCAGGATCACCTGGGAACTTGTCAGAAGTGTACGTTCTTGGTCCTATCCCAGACCCACCGAATTAGAAACTCTGAGGTGGGTGTCCATCAATCTGTGTTTTAACAAGCCCTCCAGGTGATTTTGGTGCACACTCAAGTTTGAGAACCACTGATCTAGGTAGTTTCTTACTTTGGAGATGACCACAGTGATCCCCAGAGGTAAAACAAGTAGGCCAAAAAGAATGACAAGAACCGGATGGAAATCTCACACAGCACAAAATAAGGTTGCTACTGGAATACCAGAGAACCACCACCTCAAGCCTCAGTATTTTTATTAGTCAGGCTTTTCACAGGAATTACTTGACCCTGTCAAATTGGATAACTTCGTTTGTGTGTGTGTGTGTGTGTGTGTGTGTGTGTGTGTGTGTGTGTGTGT
>NW_021703767.1:142208978-142236436 GCF_005190385.1 Monodon monoceros | reverse complement strand
TGTGTGTGTGTGTGTGTGTGTGTGTGTGTGTGTGTGTGTGTGTGTGTATTTATACACATATGGGTTGAAGTGTAAGGAAACCTCAAGAGGTAGTGTAATAACTTAGAGCTGGTAAGATCAGAAAAGCAGGTACCACTCATAGGCCTAAAGGGGAAAAGGGACAAAGGGAAGAAGCCATGTAGACAAGGAGGCCTTCAAAAGTGCAGCGACAACATTGTAAATCAACTACACGTCAATAAAAAAATAAATAAATAAAGCTGAAAACAAAAACAAAAAATAACAAAAACATTGTACTGGAGATTTTAGCCAGTGCAATCAGGCAAGGAGAAGAAATAAAAGGTATCCAGATTGGAAAGGAAAAATAAAAGAAAGAAAATAAGTGCAGTGATTTTACTCATGGGACACAGCCAGCCTGAGGCTGTCTCACAGGGAGGAATCCAAGTGTCAAAAATCTCTGACCTCACTCTCCACACTCCCTCTGATTGTATCAGGGCTTCCTTCTGGGTCAACCCAATTGGAAGGCAGAAGGCAAAGGAACTCGTGGGTATAATCCACACAAGCCGCCTCCCCAGGCAGAGAGTGGGGTGAGGGAAAAGATGGAGGTGAACTTGCGAGGGTATATGGGAGCTGTTTGACACAATAGTCAAGAATGGCCAGAGATTTCTGGAAATCACAGCAAAAACTAGAAATTCTTCTCCCTCTTCTGTACTCCAATTGCTTTCTTCTCAAAAAGGTATCAAACACCCAAACCACTCAGCCATCCAGAAAACAGTTATATTTCATTGCTAGTTCTCCCTAATGATTGTTCTTAACTTCTTTATCAGTAAAGAAGATAAGAACAGCCTTGTCTTCTTGTTTAGCTGGGAGTGTGCTCATCACACCTGGCAGATATGTTTCCCGTACAGTCAGGTGGACAATGTGATTAGGTTCTAGCCAATGGTACACAAGTATGAGTGATGTCCATAACTACAGGGATGGTTCTTAAAGCACCTCCTTCCAGCTGACTGTGAATTCAGGCAAAGTGGCCGGCATTCTGAGCTGTCTTGGATCATAGCTGATTTTGACAAGGATTGTTTCACACTGCAGGGGCAACAAGCTGGAAGGAGCCTGCACTTTTTAAAACTTTATTTATTTATTTTTGGCTGTGTTGGGTCTTCGTTGC
This sequence comes from Monodon monoceros, assembly GCF_005190385.1. NCBI lineage: Eukaryota > Metazoa > Chordata > Mammalia > Artiodactyla > Monodontidae > Monodon > Monodon monoceros. The sequence continues at coordinate 142,235,274 of NW_021703767.1, read as the reverse complement.
TGCACACGGGCTTTCTCTAGTTGCAGCAAGCGGGGGCTACTCTTCGTTGTGGTGCGCGGGCTTCTCATTACGGTGGCTTCTCTTGTTGTGGAGCACGGGCTCTAGGTGCGCAGGCTTCAGTAGTTGTGGTGCATGGGCTTAGTTGCTCCGTGACATGTGGGATCCTCATGGACCAGGAATCAAACCCTTGTCCCCTGCATGGGCAGGCAGATTCTTAACCACTGTGCCACCAGGGAAGTCCCAGAGGCTGCATTTCTGACACCAGGGAACACAGGACCAACCCTGGGTTGACTCTCTCTCCACTTTGTAAGTGGGTGGAAAAATAAATTCTTAAGCCATTTATTTCGTGGTTCCTATTGCTTGAATCTAATTATGACTAACATAATCTTTAAGTTCTAACATGGAAAAATCAGCAAAGGCATGCATTAAGTGTTAAGTTATGCCACCACCACCCACCTAAATTCAATATAAAGAAGCCCTAACCCCTAGTAAACTGAAAATAGAGCTACAATATGATCCAGCAATCCCAGTCCTGGGCATATATCCAGAGAAAAGCATAATTTGAAAAGACACATGCACCCCTATGCTCACTGCAGCATTATTTACAATAGCCAGGACATGGAAGCAACCTAAATGTCCATCAACAGATGAACAGATAAAGAAGATGTGGAATACTATTAGCACAGTAGTATTCCACATCTTCTTTATCTACTACTAGTAATGCTACTTTTAGTAGCATTACTAGTAGCAATGGAATACTACTCAGCCATAAAAAAAGAATGAAATAATGCCATTTGCAGCAACATGGATGGACCTAGAGGTTATCATACTAAGTGTAGTAAGTCAGACAAAGACAAATATCATATAATATCACTCATATGTGGAATCCAAAAAAAATATACAAATGAACTTAATTACAAAATAGAAACAGACTCACAGACTTTGAAAACAAACTTATGGTTACCAAAGGAGAAAGGTTGGGGGTAGGGATAAATTAGGAGTTTGGTGTCAACATATACATACTCTATATAAAATAGATAATCAACAAGGACCTACTGTATAGCACAGGGAACTCTACTCAATATTCTGTAATAACCTAAATGGAAAAAGAATCTGAAAAAGAATGGATATATGTATATGTATGGCTGAATCCCTTCGCTGTACACCTGAAACTAACACAACACTGTAAATCAACTATACTCCAGTATAAAAAAATTAAATTAAAAATTAAAATAAACAATTTTTTTTTAATAATAAAAAGAAGTCCTAACCCCTAGTACCTCAGAATATGACTATTTGGAATAGAGCCTTTAAAAATGTGATTAAGCGAAAATGAGGCAGTTAGGGTAGGCCCTAACCCACACCACCTACTGTCTTTACAAGCAGAGGAGACTAGCATCCACAGACACCAGGGATAAGTGCACACAGTGTGGGACCCTGTGAGCTCACAGGAGGAAGGCAGCCATCTGCAAGCCAAGGAGAGAGGCCTCAGGAGAAAGCAAACCTTGACCTTGGACTTCAATCCTCCAGAACCGTGAGAAAATAAATCTCTGTTGTTTAAGCCACCCAGTCTGCAGTGTTTTGTTATGGCAGCCCTAGCAAACTAAGACAGCATGTTATTAGGTTAAAGAAAAAAACAGCAAAATGCAGAATGATAGTATTCATTATTTACGGGTAATATGCTGAAGTATAAAAATGTATAGACAAAGATCTGGAAATATACACCAAAATAAAAAAAAAGATGACCATTGTTAAAACTGGGGAGTTAGTGGGGTACTGGGGATGGAGGTTAATGGGGAATTTCACCTCATCTATAGGGAAAATGTATTCAAGATTCAATGTGAAATTAATATTTTAAAAAATCTATTTACTTCTTCTCTGGTATCGGCAGGACTTTGATTCTGCTGAGTTCTTATACTTGAAATCCAAGGCCTCCACTCATGGTGGTGGCATGCGGTATAAGGAGAATCTCCTAGAGCTGAGTAACGTGTTTGGTTCTGGTCATGTTTTCTAGAAGTGAACCATGGTAGCCCAGGCTACCATGTACTTGGGGTACATGATCTGCAAAGCTGTGGGAGAGCCATTAGGGACTGATGCCCATAGGGCTGTGGAGTCCTGTTTATACAGATTACATGCTGAGTTGTCTGGGATCAAACCAGGAAATATAGGGAAGTGGTACCATAATGGAAAAGAATATAGAAAAGAACATACATGTGTGTGTGGCTGAGTCACTTTGCTGTACAGCAGAAATTAGCACAACATTGTAAATCAACTATACTTCAATTTAAAAAAAAAGAACTATAGAGAAGTGGCAACGGGTTCAATGATCAGGAACGTGTTGTAATGTGGCTTACATTAGAGAGGGAAAAAGGGGGACTGCCCTGGCGGTCCAGTGGTTAGGACCTGGCGCTTTCACTGCCAGGGCCCTGGGTTCAATCCGCGGTTGGGGAACTAAGATCCCACAGGCTGCACAGAGCAGCCAAAACAGTAAATGGGAGAGTGAGGGAAAGAAAGTCCTTCAGCTGGAAATTAATGATTTTGATATTAGGTCTTGGATTGCCCCAGGAGGGACACATTTTTAAACTGCACATGGAATTATTTCGGTCAAGACAGAGATGTAGAGAACAAGACTTCTTGGGATGGGTGCTTCCCACATCCACGTTCCCACAGAAGAGAAGAGAAGTGGTCCCTGAAGGAAGAGATATCCAGGATGTGGCATACAGAGATGTACCCTGAGACTTGGTGTCTATTACAGGAATAGCACAGATTTATAATTAGAGCAGCCAATGAATCACAAAGGACGTGGTAACATGGCAACCCTTAGAACAATGGGATGAGGAAATAGGTCACAGCTCTACCTGGCAGCGGGAAAATGTTATTTCTGAATCCAGCACCTGGGCCCGGTTAAGAGATGGTTACCCTGGAAAGAAAGGATTAGAGGTTGCAGGTTTACATGGTTTAGTAAGAGGAGTTTTAATAATAGAGGATATAGTTTTCCTGTGATAGTTGTGTATTAAGGCAGCAAAGTAACACGAAAGAAAAATGAAGCAAGAAAAACAGATGGGGAAAAAATCACAAATTGGATCCTTTTCATAAGATAAAAATTTCAAACACTTGTAAAAGGTGGGTAGATGTTATAAGGGTGAAATGTTGATCAGAAAGAGAATCTGGAATAGGGCATAAGCCTAGCTAAAACAAATGAGTTAAATGACTAAATTTGAAAGAAATTGTTGTTAAAGTGAGTCAGACCTGGTGGTAGAAGAGAGACAAAACAGGGGAAGAAAAAGAACATCATTTTAACCATAAAACAATAACCAAATAAAGTTTAAGTGCTCCAGGTAGATTCCATTTCTAGCTGACATTACGATAAGGATCCTCACCTTATGGAAACAGCATTATATATATATATATAAAAAACAGAGTTCGCTTCCCTTTGGAGGAAGGTCTGGGAAGAGTTTATGCTACAAGGCAGAGAATGATGTTAAAATGGGGAGAGAGCCTGACCTGAGTGCAAAAATGTCCCCTTGCAGCGGGGCTGAGAAGATCTCCCAGTTTCTGCATACATCTTTCTTCTGCTGACTCTGGCTGTGAGACAGGCTGGGACCTGGGACCTGGGACCCTTTGCTGCAGTGCTGGCACCTGGACAAACGTCTCCTCCAGCAACAAAACACAAAGAAACTATAAGGGACTAAAAATAACTGCATGCACAGTTAGGGCAAAATGTTGGACAAGATACAAAAAGACCAAAAAACCCAACTGCCACTTCTGAAGAGGTGGGAGCAAAAGCAGGGAGTTGGGAGCAAAAGCAGGGCACTGCACATGCCCCCTGCACTCAGCACCACCAAAGGAGTGGGCAAACCATCTAAGGCACACCTCTGGCCCCACCCCCTGGACCCGCCCCTACCCTCACCTCATATAAGGAACCAGCTTGCCCCTCCTCCAGCAAGTGAGCAAGGGAAACTGTTGCTGGTTCTCGCTCCCCTCTGCTGCAGCAGGGGCCCTCACAGGGGCCTTGCTTGGCCTCTTATCAGTTTCTATTGACTGGGGAAGGCCAAGAACCCTGACCAGTAGAAGTTGGTGTCACAGTCAAGCCATGCGTCCTACGGTGATATACTCACACTGTATATGAGTTCTGTTCCACGCTCAGTGCTTAGAAGGAAATCCTCAAAATGAAGAGCAAGGTCTGGAAAAGTCAGGTGCTCTTCAGTCGGTATCTGTAGCCTGGCTGGGATTACTCATTTCTATCACCCGAGAGGTCTAGGGTGCCCAGAGTGGGGAGTGGATGGGAAAGTCAACAACCCTGCCCACACTTGTCCAGAGGGTGACTCCACCCATGACTGCTCCTGGGAATGAGGGATCAAGAGTGTCCATCACAGCCCAACAAATATCCCGGTTCAAGTCTCTTCCATCTTAACCAAGCAAAATAAATCACTGCTGGCCTGGCAAGTACATCTGGTTGTACATTCCCAAAGGACAATGCCCAAATGCTGCAGGCACTCCAAGGGACCCTATTAGGGATCTAGCAACCATGGCTACAGAGATCACATCCAAGAGGGGCATTCATGCCACTGCCTGGGCTGGAGCTGTTTCCTGTACCTTAAGAGGGCAAATGCACAGCTTTCCAACTCAAACCATCACTCCATTGTCTCCACTTTGATCTTTCACTCTTCCCTGCTGCACCTTGCCTACTTACCAAAAGCCTCCACCCCTCACACCAGCATCTGACACTGCCCATGTTAGATGACCCCTCTGAGAAAGCTGTGGAAGAAATACTAGAGCCTTACAAACATCACGACTAGTTCCAGAAAGGATGTCAGCTGGAAACTCTAGAGAGGAAAGCTGCCTTCTGCTTCCAGAATATGCTACAATGGTCTAATTCTTCAAGTCCTGTAACAAAGCAATCTTAAGAAAATTTGAACCCAGCTCCCACCTCACAGAATAGAAGGCCAGAACAGGAGAAGAGGTATTCATTCCACTCCAGATCCTGTAACTGGATCCAGTTCCTTGCACCATGCCACGAAGTACAGGCAGAGCAGAAACCCAGTATTATGTGAGGTTTCCATCCCAAACTCTCACCTCCACATGCTGCTTCTCGCTCCTGGTGAATTTCTACGGCTCCCTAAACCCATCTCAGGCTTTCCTTGTTGGTTGGTGTGAAATAGGTTTGGACATTCTCTTCCAACTTTGACACTAAACCACTCTCAGAGACATGCTACACTGCACAGCTGCACAGACTGTGCACTGCCCAACGCCATAATGTCATTCATATTCACATGGTGCTCTTTCAATTGATACAGATTCTCTGGCTTCACGCACTCATGACTACCAATAAGAGGCACTCCTACATTTTGCCTTGGTCCCATGAGAACTGTACGAACTGGGCTAGCCCCTACAAGGAGCAGGGGACCTAGTTCACAGACCTAGTTCACACAGGTAGGGATCTGAGCCAATGAGAAAAAAGCAACCTATGGCTTGCAGGTTACAGCCAGTCTGGCTAGTTTTGAGATGTAGCTTGAGACCTCACTTCAGAACCAAAGATTTGAAAGCTGTGTTTGGATGGTTACTTCTCAAATATTAACATTTTATTAACTCAGAAGCAGTGCCAGTTTTTTATTCTGATTTTTTTTTGCTTCAGATCTTTTATCTCTTCAGGATTAAAATTTATGAATTCTGTTGAATTATGCCTTGTGACTCTACCTAGGTTTTTTTCTCTCTTTCCTTTCCTCTAAAACATTGCTCTTCTGAAGTAGGTGACTAGCCATTAAGTCCATGTGTTTATGCTTTTAATTCACATGTGAATCATGTGAACAATATACAGGTTTGGGGGATGATTTTAATTTTATATACAGGTATCCCCCACTTTCTGAAACTTCCCGTTAAGCCACTTCTTTTACATAAGACCTACATCAGTACAATAATGGCTTTTTGTCATAAAAACAAAAATTCTCTTCAGATTTCTTTCAGGTACTGAAAACAGGAACTACATGCCATTTCAGCCTATGGTTTACAAAAGGTTTCATAGGAATGCTCTACTTTCGGATAGCGGGAGGAACCTGTAATTGACATCAGGAATAAACGAAAAGAGCGAGGTACAGAATGACACCCTATAAATTGACATTATAAGGTATCATTCTATACCTCGCTCTTTTCATTCAAAACCAAGTTTTTGAAATTTATAAGACTCATATCCTTCACCAACTTTTTTTTCCTCTTAATTCTTTACACATTCTGGATGTATATAGATATACATACTATATATATTTTTCAGGTATATATCCTCTTCTCTTGGTCTAGTGTTTGTTTTTAAATTGCATATGGTATCCTTTGTTATACATGTTTCTAAAGTTTTAATCTAGTCAAATGGATCAATGTTTTCCTTCTGATTTTTTCATCTTAAGTCTGGTGAAAACATTATTCCCAACCCTGCACTCATAACCACATTCTCCTTTTTACCCCACAAGTTTTACTTTTCGTATTTAGGAATCTTTGCCTTCATACAATTTATAGTATGTTCTGTTTTTTGCCAGGGGTGTGTGCAATGGCTTCTCTCTCACTGAAAAGTTCTCATTTATGCATGGATGTGTTTCTGGCTTCTGTGCTGTTTCTTTGATCTACTTCAGTGACACTTGACCAATACCACATTGCTTTAATTGCATAATCTCTTTAAAAACCTTGATATTTGGTACATCAAAGTGCCTATCATTTTTTCTTTAAAATTATGTAGGTTATTCTTGGCCTTTTATCCATCCATATGAATGACAAGAATTACTTGTCAAGTTCCATACACAAATATACACACACATACAATCTATTATAACTTTTACTGGAATTACTTTGAACTAACAGATAAACATAGACTCTTCCCCTCTATGAATATGTTGTTTTTCCATATATTTAGGACTTGTTTATGCCCTTGAATAAATCTTATCATTTTCTCCACAAAGATCTTGCCCAGTGTTGCTAAAAATATTCCTAGTTTTCTTGCTATTATGATTAGGGTCATTTTTAAATTTCACTGTATTTCTAATTAATTATTCTTAGAATATTGGAAACTGTTGATTTTTAAATATTGATTTGAATCCAGAAAATTTGCTGAACTTTCTTAATAGCTTTAATACATTGTCAATACATCCTGCTAGATTTTCTAACAAAACAATTTTACCATCTGCAAATCTGGCAATTTTCTCTCTTCCTTTCCAAACCTGGCACTTCCAATTTCTTTTTCTTACTCTAATGCATTGTGTAGGACCACCAGGACACTAATTAATAATAGTAATGATAGAGGCATCTTTATTTTATTCCTAATTTAATGGAAATTACCCTAAATTTTCTGCATTAATTATGATGTTTTCATATGTTTGAATTCTTGATAATCTTTTTTCAAGTAAAGGAGGTGCTTTCTAGCTGCTAAGAATTTTTAATAATGAATATTTGTGAATTTTAGCAGCATCTTTGAAGATGATCTTTTTCTTTTTCCTCCTTCAGTGTATTATTGATGTGTGTAACATTAATGGAATTTCTACAGTTAAGCTATCTTCCATTCTTGGGATAAAATGTATTTGGTCAGGATGTCTTATATACTGCTAGATTTAATTTACTGATATCTTATTTAGAATTTTTTCATCTCTGAGTAAGTCAGTGTATCTTTTTTTGTACACAGTCTGTCCAATTTTGGTATCAAGTTTATATGAGCTTAAAATTAGTTGGAAAGTTTTCCCTCTGGAACAATTTATATAAAAGGGGATTAGTCTTGAAAATTTGATGAAATAAAAACATCTATGATTGGTACCATTAGGCAAAAGTGGTAGAAGGAGAGGATTTAGAATCCAATTCAGTCTCTTTAACAGTTATTTGATTAATCTTTATTTCCTTTTGAGTCAATCCTGGCAATCTGTTTTTCTAAAAATTTACCTATTGTCTTAAAGTTATCAGAAATTTTGGCACAAAATGATCAATATTACATATTTTCAAAATACAACTATCAGGACTTCCCTGGTGGTCCAGTGGTAAAGAATCCACCTTCCAATGCAGGGGACAAGGGTTCAATCCCTGGTCAGGGAACTAAGATCCCACATGCCACGGAGCAACTAAGCCTGCGCGCCTCAACTACTGAGCTTGCGCATCTCAACTAGAAAGCCTGCGTGCCACAAACTACAGAGCCCATGCACCCTGGAACCTGCATGCCACAACTCGAGAGAAGCCCAAGTGCTGCAACCATGAGCCCACGCACCACAACAAAAGATCCTGCATGCCTCAATGAAGATCCTGGGTGCTGCAACTAAGACCCAACACAGCCAAAGATAAAATTAAATAAATAAATTAAATTAATATTTTTTAAAAATTAAAAGAAATAAAATACAACTATCTTCTCTGTGGCTATGCTCCCTTTTTATTTCTGAAGTTATTTATTTACACTTTATCTCTTTCTATCAATTGCATGAATATTTCAAATATTCTGCTTTGAGTTTTTGTTAATCATCTCAATCATTTCTTTACCTATTTCCCACAAGTTTTGATATGTAATACTTTATTTGTATTTTATTCTGAACAGTTCAAATTTTCCATTGTAATTTTCTAAACACATAATTATTTACAAGTACAGTTCAGTGCTCAAAAACATGAATTTCTATTGTCTTTTTACTATTCATTTCTAATCTTATTACTTTGTGTTCAGAGAGCATGGTGTATACAATACAGATTCCTAGAGTGTCACAGAGACTTCCATTGTAGCCAATTTTCATAAATGTACCCTGTATATTTAAAAAGCATATGTGTGCTGGGGATAGAAATCATATACCTCTATTAGCAGTTTGTTAAATCTGTTACTAAATACCTGAAATATCCATCATAAATTTTTGCGTCCATGACTCGTAAGTTTTAGAAATGGATGTGTTACAAACTTCTCCTGGGTAATAGATTTTAAACTTTCTCCTTGTAATTCTGTCAGTTGTTACTTTATATATTTGAAATTTATGTTGTTTAATGAACACAAATTCATAATGGCTTCTTCAGCCAATTGTGATCATTAGGTTATATCTCTATCATTATTAGCAATTTTTGTGTTAAACTCTAACTTATATAGTATAAAAAATTGTTAAACTGTTTTTAAATAGTATTTGCCTACTATATAATTTTCCATCCATTTATTTTCAAACTTCATGAATTAAGATATTACCTTAAGTGTTTATGATAAAACTGGTCACATACACATAGAGCCTGAGATAACTAACCCCATTATGTCCATCACCCAGATTCTACTATTAATTAGCAAGATTTGCCACACTTGCTTCATCTATTCCTTTTTTCTTTTTTGCTATTTTATAACAAATCCCACAATTCAGGTCATTTTACCCTTGCTTACTTCCAAGGCATCTCCAAAAATACAAACATTTTTTTACATATTTACCAGGCAGTTTGCACTTCTAATAAAACTAACACGAATTCCTTGGTATTATCTGATTCCAGTTTATATTCAATTTTCCCAATTAAACTTAAGATGACTTTTTATAAGTGACTTGTTCAAATGAGGCTCTTAACAAGGTTCACAGAGTACATTTTGTTGTGCCTCTTTAATCTAGAGTAAACTTCCTTGTTTTTTCCATGCCTATCTTTCCCCAAGGCCTAAGGTCAGTTTTCCTATAGAGTGCCCCTCTATATTGTTTAACTAGTTTCTCTATCCCTATGTTTCCAATAAACTGAAAATGATTTTTAAGGCAACATTGCACTCAGGTTGAACACTTTGGGGCAACATTTCTTCCTCCATGAGCATGACTTCATTAATTCACATAAGTATACTTTCATGTACCACTTTATCTCTAGAGCATACGTCTGCTCATCCCACTATAAATGATTTTGTTTCTGTCCTACCATCTTATTTCCTTTTAATTCTTCTACTAGTTAAGAGTTTATATATTCTATTTCTATCTTTTCAGGGACAACCCTTAATTTTTCAATATGCTTCTCTACATAAGCTTTAAATTAATCAATGTCTCTATTCTCCTTCCAAACAAGAGAATTAGAAAGCTGAAACCATCCACATTGCAGCCTAGAAGTTGAGTCTACTTTTTTTCCAAATGTTTCTCCCAAATTAATGCTATTATTTGTATAGCAATATTTATTTCATATTACCAACCTGTTTACTGTCTTGTTCACCCTTGCTTTTTGCATCATATACCTTCTTCAGGGATTATTTACCTTCTTAGGAAAATACTTCCATTACTAGTTCTTGTCATTTTGTTTGCCTTATTTTGTTTTGATTCAGGAATGGTCTGTAAATTGTAATCTTGTCAATCTTTATAGTTTGTTTTTTTTTAACGTCTTTATTGGAGTAAAATTGCTCTACAATGGTGTGTTAGTTTCTGCTTTATAACAAAGTGAATCAGCCATACATATACATATATCCCCATATCTCCTCCCTCTTGATCTCCCTCCCACCCTCCCTATCCCACCCCTCTAGGGGGTCACAAAACACCGAGTTAATCTCCCTGTGCTATGCAGCTGCTTCCCACTAGCTATCTATTTTATGTTTGGTAGTGTCTATATGTCCATACCACTCTCTCACTTTGTCCCAGCTTACCCTTCCCCCTCCCCATGTCCTCAAGTCCATTCTCTACGTCTGCATCTTTTTCCTGTCCTGCCCCTATGTTCTTCAGAACTTTTTTTTCTTTTTTAGATTCCATATATATGTGTTAGCATACAGTATTTGTTTTTCTCTTTCTGACTTACTTCACTCTGTATGACAGTCTCTAGGTCCATCCACCTCACTACAAATAACTCAATTTCATTTCTTTATGGCTGAGTAATATTCCATTGTATATATGTGCCACATCTTCTTTATCCATTCATCTGTCTATGGACACTTAGGTTGCTTCCATGTCCTGGCTATTGTAAATAGAGCTGCAATGAACATTGTGGTACATGACTCTTTTTGAATTATGGTTTTTTCAGGGTATATGCCCAGTAATGGGATTGCTGGGTCATATGGTAGTTCTATTTGTAGTTTTTTAAGGAACCTCCATACTCTTCTCCATAGTGGCTGTATCAAGTTGCATACCCAGTAACAGTGCAAGAGGGTTCCCTTTTCTACACACCCTCTCCAGCATTTATTGTTTGTAGATTTTTTGATGATGGCCATTCTGACTGACCACTGTGAGGTGATACCTCATTGTAGCTTGGATTTGCATTTCTCTAATGATTAGTGATGTTGGGCATTCTTTCACGTGTTTGTTTGCAATCTGTATATCTTCTTTGGAGAAATGTCTATTTAGGTCTCCTGCCCATTTTTGGATTGGGTTGTTTGGTTTTTAGATATTGAGCTGCATGAGCTGCCTATAAATTTTGGAGATTAATCCTTTGTCGGTTGCTTCATTTGCAAATATTTTCTCCCATTCTGAGGGCTGTCTTTTCATTTTATTTATGGTTTCCTTTGCTGTGCAAAAGCTATTAAGTTTCATTAGGTCCCATGTGTTTATTTTTGTTTTTATTTCCATTTCTCTAGGAGGTGGGTCAAAAAGGATCTTGCTGGGCTTCCCTAGTGGCGCAGTGGTTGAGAGTCCACCTGCCGATGCAGGGGACGCGGGTTTGTGCCCCGGTCCGGGAGGATCCCACGTGCCGCGGAGCGGCTGGGCCTGTGAGCCATGGCTGCTGAGCCTGCGCGTCCGGAGCCTGTGCTCCGCAAAGGGAGAGGCCGCAGCGGTGAGAGGCCCGCGTAGCAAAAAAAAAAAAAGAAAAAAAAAGGATCTTGCTGTGATTTATGTCATAGAGTGTTCTGCCTATGCTTTCCTCTCAGAGTTTGATGGTGTCTGGCCCTACATTTAGGTCTTTAATCCATTTTGAGTTCATTTTTGTGTATGGTGTTAGGGAGTGTTCTAAATTCATTCTTTTACATGTAGCTGTCCAGTTTTCCCAGCACCACTTATTGATGAGGCTGTCTTTTCTCCATTTTGTATTCTTGCCTCCTTTATCAAAGATAAGGTGACCATATGTGTGTGGGCTTATCTCTAGGCTTTATCCTGTTCCACTGATCTATATTTCTGTTTTTGTGCCAGTACCATATTGTCTTGATTACTGTAGCTTTGTAGTATAGTCTGAAGTCCAGGAGCCTGATTCCTCCAGATCCATTCTTCTTTCTCAAGATTGCTTTGGCTATTTGGGGTCTTTTGTGTTTCCACACAAATTAGTCTTTATAGTTTGAATGATAGTTTAGCTTAGTGTAGAGTTCTAGACACACATTATTCTCCTTTATAACTCAGAAGTTATTTTATGGTCTTACAGGTACATTTCTGATGATGAGTGGTTTGTTTTCAGGCTGATTATTGAGATTTCATAGGCAATCTGGTGTAATGAAAGTTTTGTTCAATCTTTCTGTCTTTGAAGTTTTCCTTTTTCATTATGATATATGTGGATGTGAATTTTTGTTTGTTTTTCCTATTCAAGAATTGTTATGATACTTTATTTTTTTTATTTTTATTTACATTATAGTTGATTTAGTGTTGTGTTAAGTTTCAGGTGTACAGCAAAGTGATTCAGTTATACATATACATATATCCACTCTTTTTCAGATTCTTTTTCCATATAGGTTATTACAGAATATTGATCAGAGTTCCCTGTGCTATACAGTAGGTCCCTATCCGTTATCTATTTTATACATAGTAGTGTGTATATGTTAATCCCAAACTCCTAATTTATCCCTCCCCTCACTTTTCCCCTTTGGTAACCATGTTTGTTTTCTATATCTGTGAGTCTGTTTCTGTTTTGCAAGTAAGTTCACTTGTATCATTTTTATTTTTTACATTCTTTAATCTCAAGACTAATTGAATCTTTCTCAGGTCTGAAAAGTTCTCTCCATTAAGAATTCAAGTCTGGCCTCTCTAATATCCTTTCTGTTCTGTCCCGTGTGATTGTCCTGCTGGAGAGACTCATGTTACTTCACTATCTCTATGCTCTCCTCCGTGTTTTCATTCCCTTCTCTCTCTGTGCTGTCTTCTGAGTGATTTCCAAGATACATCTTCTAATCCTATTTCAGTTCTATAAACCCTTCTACGTAAACTATACATGAAAGCTATTTCAAGATGTATGTTCAGCATTTCTAAAATGTTCTCTTTGTTCTTTCCCAAATTTTCTTTTTTGTTTTTTCATAAGTCATTCTTTCTTTGGAATGCCTTCTTTATTGTTCTATAATTTACAATTATTGAGGTGTCAGTTTTGCAATCTGTCTGATTTTCTGATTCTCATAACTTTTAACTTTCAAACATGGAAGTAGAAGTTGATATCCAAGGGGTTCTCACATAACCTGGGCTGAGGAGTTTCCTTGTGTGTTAGCTTCATGTTTGTCTCTACCATTGTCTAAGGGTCTCCCTAATGTCTGATTATCTTATAAGTAAATCATTCAGCTAGGAGTTCTCATGCCACACAGAAAAAGCAAATAGGGATCCCTCATCCATCAGTGGTGAAGGTTTCATGTCCCATGTCCCAGGCATTGGTCGGCATCCTAATTACTTCCTCAAGCTGGTAGGTGTAGACCCCATTGGTCCCCATTTCACAGATGGAGCAGTCTTGAGCAACTCTCAACTCAAATGCCCAATTCTAGTCCTTCACTTTGCTATGGGCCTTATCAAACTTCAGTGAGATCTTGGTATTTTTAAAGCATCCTTTCATCATTATTCACATCAAAACAAAAAAAATACCATATTTAGCAACTGAGAATATAGGAAAAGGGAAAATTAAATTAAAGAATACAAGTAATATTGATGGGGAAAGCACAAGTTTTGACTTCATACTTTTCAAGGGTGAGTTGTATTCTTAGGAGTGTTTGCAGAAAACAGGGAGCTGCTGTCTCATGAAAGGCAAGGAGGGTGGGTAGACTGAGAAGCCAGGAGACCAATTTTGGTTTGAGACTCTTTGGACCATGAGGTTTTACAAACTTGTTGGCTTCTCAGGGTTTCAGCTTTCTACCTGCCATTTCAGAAAGGTTCCCCCACAGCAACAACAAAACAGTAGAACAAAAAAACAGACATCCAGCTTAAATTCCTGCAGGAAAATGTGTAACATTAACACTACAATCTTTTTAAGTAATACGTCTTAGTAAAACAAGAGAAGGTTTTTGGAAAATAAGACCATAAATAAAGCCATTAAAAAAATGGGATTGCTTTAGGCCCAGTCAGTCTGACCCTCGACTTTTGCTCCTAAAGTGTCACTTACCCAACTGAAACCAGTCTGAGAGGAAAACATCATTTTCTAGGCTTTGGGGGCTGGAGCATTCTGTAAATTAAGACTTTTCCAAGAGATATTACAATAGCTCCATTTTTAAGCTGTGGTCTTTCTTGACCTGGTCATAGAGTAAAATATGGTCTAAGCCAGTTCTTGTTAGTCAGCCTCAAAAGATCATCTTCCCTTATACCTTCCTCTTGATATAAGACCACTCCCTCACGGGACAGGAGTAGATTTGAGATTTCAGAAGATACTTATTATTTGCAAGAAACAGCAGGTAAATTGTAAGCCTGTTTTATCTGAGCAAAAAAACACAAATCAGCTTCTAGACACCACAGAAGTGTCCACAGCCCAGGAATGTGTGAAGGCCAAAATATAATAAATGGTGTGTCTTCTGTTGGGAAGCAACTAAGACTCATCTATACCTCTGAGATAATCTATATTAAGAACTGAATTTGGGATCACCTTCCTTCCCATAATTCAGCAAATGTACTAGTTAGCAAGGCAAAGCCTTCTAAGGTGAAACGTTTCTTGTTTCTCACCACTCTGCCTCACTTCCAGCATATTAACAGGACATCTGAAGATGATTTTAAAGATAATAAGATACAATCTCTTTGGAAGAAAAGCAGGTTAGGGCTGCAGCAAATACATGCTAAAGTTACTCACAGAAACCTGCATCTTGAAAGTATTTTCCTTCCTAAGGTATGCTGATCTTAAAAAGACTTTTCAGGAAAGGATTCCTATTTTGGACAGGATCTAGCAATGAGGCTAGCTCTCATTTCTAATGGAAAAAAGGGATCCACCCTCTATATGCACACAGGGGAAAGTCATTCTTCCGCCATCTGAAGTATAAATTTGGCAGGGATGAATATAAATGCTGTGAAATTAACAACTTGGGTAGTCTTTAAATATTTTGACAATTACCCCTGTTGCCAGCTGGATTTTCACCTCCAGATGTTGTTACTTGACACTACCATCTGCCTTAAGTAATTTTTTATTTTTCTGTGGCCAGGACAATTTTCCAGATGTTTCCTCCTCCTTAAAAGTTAGCAAGGGGGAGAGACTGTCAAGATGGCAGAGGAGTGAGACGTGAAGATCACCCTCCTCCCCACAAATACACCAGAAATACATCTACATGTGGAACAACTCCTACAGAACACCTACTGAAAGCTGGCAGAAGAACTCAGACCTCCCAAAAGGCAAGAAAGTCCCCACATACCTGGGTAGGGCAAAAAAAAAAAAGAAAAAACAGAGACAAAGGAATAGGGATGGGACCTGCCCCTCTGGGAGGGAGCTGTGAAGGAGGAAAGGTTTCCACACACTAGGAAGCCCCTTCACTGGCGGAGACTGCGGGTGGCGGAGGGGGAAGCTTCGGAGCCACAGAGGAGAGTGCAGCAACCAGGGTCAAAGGGCAAAGTGAAGAGATTCCTGCACAGAAGACCAGTGCCAACCAGCACTCACCAGCCCGAGAGGCTTGTCTGCTCATCGCCAGGGTAGGTGGGGGCTGGGATTTGAGGTTCGGGCTTCAGAGGTCGGATCCGAGGGAGAGAACAGGGGTGGGCTGCGTGAACATAGCCTGAAGGGGGCTAGTGCGCCACGGTTAGCCGGGAGGGAGTCCGAGATAAAGTCTGGACCTGCCTAAGAGGGAAGTGACCATCGTTTCAGCGTGTGCAAGGAGAGGGGATTCCGAGCACTGCCTAAACGAGCTCCAGAGATGGGTGCGAGCCGCGGCTATAAGTGCGGACCACAGAGACGGGCATGAGACGCTAAGGCTGCTGCTGCAGCCACCAAGAAGCCTGTGTGCAAGCACAGGTCACTATCCACACCTCCCCTCCCGGGAGCCTGTGCGGCCCGCCACTGCCAGGGTCCCGCGATCCGGGGACAACTTCCCCGGGAGAATGCACGGCGCTCCTCAGGCTGGTGCAACGTCACGCCGGCCTCTGCGGCCACAGGCTCGCCCCTCATCCGTACCCCTCCCTCCCCCCGGCCTGAGTGAGCCAGAGCCCCCTAAACAGCTGTTACTTTAAACCTGTCCTGTCTGGGCGGGGAACAGACGCCCTCAGGCGACCTACATGCTGAGACAGGGCCAAATCCAAAGCTGAACCCCAGTAGCTGTGCGAACTAAGAAGAGAAAGGGAAATCTCTCCCAGCAGCCTCAGGAGCAGCGGATTAAATCTCCACAATGAACTTGATGTACACTGCATCTATGGAATACCAGACTAGACAACAAATCTTCCCAAAACTGAGGCGGTAGACTTTGGGAGCAACTGTAGACTTGCGGTTTGCTTTCTGCATCTAATGTTTTTGGTTTTATGTTTATCTTAGTTTAGTATTTAGAATTTATTATCAGTGGTAGATTTGTTTATTGATTTGGTTGTTCTCTTCCTTTTATGTATATTTTTTTCTATTTTTGTGAGTGTATATGTGTATGCCTCTTTGTGTGATTTTGTCTGTATAGCTTTGCTTTTACCATTTGTCCTTGGGTTTTGTCTGTCCGTGTTTTTTTTGTTTTTATTTGTTTTGTTTTCTTTTTTTGTTTTTTTAGTACACTCTGTAGCACTGGTTATCATTGGTGGATTTGTTTTTGGGTTTGGTTGCTCTCTTCTTTGCTTATTTTCTTTTTTTTAATTACTTTTTAATTTTTTTATTTTTAATAATTTTTTTATTTTAAAAATTTATTTTCGTCCTTTCTTCCTTCCTTCTCTCTCTCTCTCTCTCTCTCTCTCTCTTTCATTCTTTCTCCCTTTTCTTCTGAGCCGTGTGGCTGACAGGGTCTTGGTGCTCCGGCCGGGTGTCAGCCCTGTGCCTCTGAGGTGGGAGAACCGAGTTCAGGACACTGGACCACCAGAGAACTCCCGGCTCCATGGAATATCAAATGGCGAAAGCTCTCCCAGAGATCTCCATATCAATGCTAAGACCCAGCTCTGCTCAACGGCCAGGAAGCTACAGTGCTGGACACCCCATGCCAAACAACTAGCAAGACAGGAACACAACACCACCCATTAGCACAGAGGCTACCTAAAATCATACTAAGTTCACAGACACCCCAAAACACACCACCAGATGTGGTCCTGCCCACCAGAAAGACAAGATCCAGCCTCATCCACCAGAACACAGGCACCAGTCCCCTCCACCAGGAAGCCTACACAACCCACTGAACTGAGCTTAGCCACTGGGGGCAGACACCAAAAACAATGGAACTACAAACCCACAGCCTGCGAAAAGGAGATCCCAAGCACAGTAAGATAAGCAAAATGACAAGACAGAGAAACACACACAGATGAAGGAGCAAGGTAAAAACCCACCAGACCAAACAAATGAAGAGGCAGTCTACCTGAAAAAGGATTCAGAGTAATGATGGTACAGATGATCCAAAACCTGGGAAATACAATGGAGAAAACACAAGAAACGTTTAACCAGGACCTAGAAGAACTAAAGAGCAAACAAACAATGATGAACAACACAATAAATGAAATTTAAAATTCTCTAGAAGGAATCAATAGCGGAATAACTGAGGCAGAAGAACGGATAAGTGACCTGGAAGATAAAATAGTGGAAATAACTACAGCAGAGCAGAATAAAGAATAAAGAATGAAAAGAACTGAGGACAGTCTCAGAGACAGCTGGGACAACATTAAACGCACCAACATTCAAATTATAGGGGTCCCAAAAGAAGAAGAGAAAAAGAAAGGGACTGAGAAAATATCTGAAGAGATTATAGTTACAAATTTCCCTAACTGGAAAAGGAAATAGTCAATCAAGTCCAGCGAGCGCAGAGGGTCCCATACAGGATAAATCCAAGGAGGACTACACCAAAACACATATTAATCAAACTATCAAAAATTAAATACAAAGAAAAAATATTAAAAGTAGCAAGGCAAAAACAACAAATAACACACAAGGGAATCCCCATAAGGTTAACAGCTGATCTGTCAGCAGAAACTCTGCAGCCAGAAGGGAGTGGCAGGACGTATTTAAAGTGATGAAAGGGAAAAACCTACAACCAAGATTAGTCTACCCAGCAAAGATCTCATTCAGATTCAATGGAGAAATTAAAACCTTTACAGACAAGCAAAAGATAAGAGAATTCAGCACCACCAAACCACCTTTACAACAAATGCTAGAGGAACTTCTCTAGGAAGGAAACAGAAGAGAAGGAAAAGACCTACAATAACAAACCCAAAACAATTAAGAAAATGGTAATAGGAACATACATATTGATGACTACCTTAAATGTAAATGGATTAAATGCTCCAACCAAAAGAGACAGACTGGCTAAATGGATACAAAAATAAGACCTGTATATATGGCAGTCTACAAGAGACCCACTTCAGACCTAGGGACACATACAGACTGAAAGTGAGGGGATGGAAAAAGATATTCCATGCAAATGGAAATCAAAAGAAAGCTGAAGTAGTAATTCTCATATCAGACAAAATAGACTTTAACATAAAGACTGTTACAAGAGACAAAGAAGGACACTACATAATGATCAAGGGATCAATCCAAGAGGAAGGTATAAAAATTGCAAATATTTATGCACCCGACATAGGAGCACCTCAATACATAAGGCAAATGCTAACAGCCATAAAAGGGGAAATTGACAGTAACACAATCATAGTAGGGGACTTTAACAACCCACTTTCACCAATGGACAGATCATCCAAAATGAAAATAAATATGGAAACACAAGCTTTAAATGACAGATTAAACAAGATGGACGTAATTGATATTTATAGGACATTCCATCCCAAAACAACAGAATACACTTTCTTCTCAAGTGCTCATGGAACATTATCAGGATAGATCATATATTGGGTCACTAATCAAGCCTTGGTAAATTGAAATCGTATCAAGTATCTTTTCCAACCACAACATTATGAGACTAATTATGAGATATCAATTACAGGAAAATATCTGAAAAAATACAAACAGAAAAAATCTGAAAAAATACAATACAAATATGCATGCTAAACAATACACTAAATAACCAACAGATCACTGAAAAAATCAAAGAAGAAACAAAAACATAACTAGAAGCAAATGACAATGAAAACACGATGCCCCAAAACCTATGGGATGCAGCAAAAGCAGTTCTAAGAGGGAAGTTTATAGCAATACAATCCTACCTCAAGAAATGAGAAATATCTCAAGTAAACAACTTAACCTTATACCTAAAGCAATTAGAGAAAGAAGAACCAAAAAATCCCAAAGTTAGCAGATGGGAAGAAATCATAAAAATCAGATCAAAAATAAATGAAAAACAAATGAAGGAAACAACAGCAAAGATAAATAAAACTAAAAGCTGGTTCTTTGAGAAGATAAACAAAATTGATAAACCATTAGCCAGACTCTTCAAGAAAAAAAGGGAGAAGACTCAAATCAACAGAATTAGAAATGAAAAAGGAGAAGTAACAACTGACACTGCAGAAATACAAAGGATCATGAGAGATTACTACAAGCAACTATATGCCAATAAAATGGACAACCTGGAAGAAATGGACAAATTCTTACAGAAGCACAACCTTCCAAGACTGAGCCAGGAAGAAACAGAAAATATAAACAGACCAATCACAAGCACTGAAATTGAGACTCTGATTAAAAATCTTCCAACAAACAAAAGCCCAGGACCAGATGGCTTCACAGGCAAATTCTATCAAACATTTGGAGAAGACCTAACACCTATCCTCAAAATCTTCCAAAATATAGCAGAGGGAGGAACTTTCCCAAAGTCATTCTAGGAGAGCACCATCACCCTGATACCAAAACCAGACAAAGATGTCACAAAAAAGAAAACTACAGGCCAATATCACTGATGAACATAGATGCAAAGATCCTCAACAAAATACTAGCAAACAGAATCCAACAGCACATTAAAAGGACCATACACCATGATCAAGTGGGGTTTATCCCAGGAATGCAAGGATTCCTCAATATACACAAATCAATCAATGTGATACACCATATTGACAAATTGAAGGAGAAAAACCATATGATCATCTCAAAAGATGCAGAAAAAGCTTTTGACAAAATTCAACACCCATTTATGATAAAAACCCTGCAGAAAGTAGGCATAGAGGGAACTTACCTCAACATAATAAAGGTCATATATGACAAACCCACAGGCAACATTGTTCTCAATGGTGAAAATCTGAAACTGTTTTCTCTAAGATCAGGAACAAGACAAGGATGTCCACTCTCACCACTATTATTCAACACAGTTGTGGAAGTTTTAGCTACAGCAATCAGAGAAGAAAAAGAAATAAAAGGAATCCAAATCAGAAAAGAAGAAGTAAAGCTGTCACTGTTGGCAGATGACATGATACTATACATAGAGAATCCTAAAGATGCTACCAGAAAACTAGTAGAGCTAATCCATGAATTTGGTAAAGTAGCAGGATACAAAATTAATGCACAGAAATCTCTTGCATTCCTATACACTAAAGATGAAAAATCTGAAAGAGAAATTAAGGAAAAAAAATCCCATGCACCATTGCAACAAAAAGAATAAAATACCTAGGAATAAACTTACCTAAGGAGACAAAATACCTGTACGCAGAAAACTGTAAGACACTGATGAAAGAAATTAAAGATGATACAAACAGATGGAGAGATATACCATGTTCTTGGACTGGAAAAATCAACATTGTGAAAATGACTATACTATCCAAAGCAATCAGATTCAAGGCAATCCCTAACAAACTATCAATGGCATTTTTCACAGAACTATAACAAAAACTTTCACAATATGTATGGAAACACAAAAGACCCCGAAGAGCCAAGCAGTCTTGAGAAAGAAAAACAGAGCTGGAGGAATTAGGTTCCTGGACTTCAGACTATACTACAAAGCTACAGTAATCAAGACAGCATGGTACTGGCACAAAAACAGAAAGATAGATCAATGGAACAGGATAGAAAGCCCAGAAATAAACCCACGCACATATGGTCACCTTATTTTCAATAAAGGAGGCAGGAATATACAATGGAGAAAAGACAGCCTCTTCAATAAGTGGTGCTGGGAAAACTGGACAGCTACATGTAAAAGAATGAAATTAGAACACTCCCTAACACCATACACAAAAATAAACTCAAAATGGATTAAAGACCTAAATGTAAGGCCATACACTATAAAACTCTGAGAGGATAACATAAGCAGAACACTCCATGATATAAATCACAGCAAGATCCTTTCTGACCCACCTCCTAGAGAAATGGAAATAAAAACAAAAATAAACACATGGGACCTAATGAAACTTAAAAGCTTTTG
Organism: Monodon monoceros; assembly: GCF_005190385.1. Lineage (NCBI taxonomy): Eukaryota > Metazoa > Chordata > Mammalia > Artiodactyla > Monodontidae > Monodon > Monodon monoceros. Next base: position 142,213,799 of record NW_021703767.1, on the reverse strand, counting down.
CACAGCAAAGAAAACCATAAACAAGATGAAAGACAACCCTCAGAATGGGAGAAAATATTTGCAAATGCAGCAACTGACAAAGGATTAATCTCCAAAATTTACAAACAGCTCATGCAGCTCAATATCAAAAAACCAAACAACCCAATCCAAAAATGGGCAGAAGACCTAAATAGACATTTCTCCAAAGATGATATACAGGTTGTCAACAAACACATGAAAGGATGCTCAACATCACTAATCATTAGAGAAGTGCAAATCCAAACTACAATGAGGTATCACCTCACACCAGTCAGAATGGCCATCATCAAAAAATCTACAAACAATAAATGCTGGAGAGGGTGTGGAGAAAAGGGAACCCTCTTGCACTGTTGGTGGGAATGTAAATTGATACAGCCACTATGGAGAACAGTATAGAGTTTCCTTAAAAAACTAAAAATAGAACTACCATATGACCCAGCAATCCCACTATTGGGCATATACTCTAAAAAAACCCATAATTCAAAAAGTCACGTACAATGACTCTTTTTGAATTATGTTCATTGTGGCTCTAGTTACAATAGCCAGGACATGGAAGCAACTTAAGTGTCCATCGATAGATGAATGGATAAAGAAGGTGTGGTACATATATACAATGGAATATTACTCAGCCATAAAAATAAACGAAATTGAGTTACTTGTAGTGAGGTGGATGGGCATAGAGTCTGTCATACAGAGTGAAGTAAGTCAGAAAGAGAAAGACAAATACCATACGTTAACACGTATATATGGAACCTAAAAAAAAAAAATGGTTCTGATGAACCTAGGGGCAGCACAAGAATAAAGATGCAGACGTAGAGAATGGACTTGAGGACACGGGGAGGGGGAAGGATAACCTGGGATGAAGTGAGAGAGTGGCATGGACACATATACACTACCAAACGTAAAATAGATAGCTAGTGGGAAGCAGCCACATAGCACAGGGAGATCAGCTAGGTGCTTTGTGACCACCTAGAGGGGTGGGATAGGGAGGGTGAGAGCGAGACGCAAGAGGAAGGAGATATGGGGATATATGTATACGTAGAGCTGATTCACTTTGTTATAAAGCAGAAACTAACACACCACTGTAATGCAATTATACTACAATAAAGATGTTCAAAAAAAAATATTAGCAGGGGGAAAAAAAAATGAATACAGCTGGGCCCCAAGAAGACTGCTGGCCCAAGCAGAAGTCTGACCTTCGAGAACACTGTTGCTTTACTTTCTTCCTTGTCTAATAAAAGAAAGGGCAGCCTGTCAATCGAAGATGCCATTCTGAGTTCCAAAGAGACAGAGGAAGGGTGCCTCTCGCAGAACTCCCAGTTTAGTGGGAGAAAGATGGACAACTAGCAAGCAAACAAATCATATTTGACAGTAAAAAGTGTTATGAAGAAAAGAACACAGAGCAATGAGACATGGTTATTAAGGGATGGAGGTGGGTGGTTATTTTGGATGTTTTAGATCCAGAAAATTCTATTTTTTATTGAAATGTAGTTGATTTACAATGTTGTGCTCATTACTGCTGTACACCAAAGTGACTCAGTTATACATATACATATTCTTTTTTTATATTCTCTTCCATTATGGTTCATCACAGGGTATTGACTATAGTTTCCTGTGCTATGAAGTAGGACCTTGTTGTTCATCTGTTCTATATATAAAAGTTTCCATCTGCTAACCCCAACCTCCCAGTCCATCCCTCCCAGGCCCCTCCACCTTGACAACCACCAGTCTGTTCTCCATGTCTGTGAGTCTGTTTCTGTTTTGTAGATAGGTTCGTGTCATACTTTAGATTCCACATATAAACGATATCGTATGATATTTGTCTTTCTCTGACCTACCTCACTTAATATGATCATCTCTAGTTGCATCCATGTTGCTGCTAGATCAAGAAAATCCTGTTATGGAAGGTGACATTTCAGATGCAAACTGAAAGATAAGTAGTAGCCAAACTACTTTGAACACTTTAGAATGTTTTTTATATATTTCTTAATGGGCTTATATATTTTATAACACTAAGAAGTTAAGTATCACCCATATCCCATGACATACACACAATGACATAATGAAGTTCAAGTTCTCCATTTTTCTGCTCCCATCCTTCCGGTCTCTCTGTTCCTGTGGCTAATTCCCGCTGCTGCACCAGAGAGAATCACGAGTAACAATCTGACTGATGATTTCATTACTGACCCTTTACCAATATTCTTATATTCTTAATTCAAGTATGTGGATAATTTGCAAAGCCTCTGGAGTTCTCTCATTGCTCTTTTGCCCAGACATCATTTTACCTTGCCTGTGGAAAAACCAGTATGAGTCCCATTGGCTGTAAAACCCCTCAGTTCCCCTTTAACTGTGTGAGTGAACTACAAACACTGCATCACGACTCTTAGAACCACAGTAGAGGTGACAAATGATTGACCATGAGATACATGCCCAGCAGCCAACTCAAGATTTTACATACGTTATTTTTTTTTAACTGAAGTACAGATGATTCACAATGTTGTGTTAATTTCTGCTGTACAGAAAAGTGATTCAGTTATACATACATATACTGATATTCTGTTCCATGATGGCTTATCACAGGATACTGAATGTAGTTCTCTGTGCTATACAGTAGGACCTTGCTGTTTATCCATCCTGTATATTACAGCTTCCATCTGCTAACCCCACCCTCCCATCCACTATCTTATCTCATCTTCACAACAACCCCACTCTAACATGTTCACGTAAATGTCCCCATTTTAGAAGTGAGGCCCAGAGATTAAATATATTCCCCAACACCACATAGGAAGTGGCGAGCAAAGGTTTATGTGCAGATCTGGCTGACTCCATCCCCTCCTCCAGATCAGTGGGTGGCAAATTACAGCCCAAACCAGCTCTCCACTTGTTTTTATACAGCCTACAAATTAAGAATGGATTTTATGCTTTTAAATAGTAGTAGAAGAAGAAAAAGAATAGTCTTTTAGAACACATAAAAATCACATACATTTCAAATTTCAGCGCCAATAAAGTTTTATTGGACCACAGACACACTCATTCATCATGTATTTTCTGGCTCTTTTCATACTACAACAGCAGACTGAGTAGCTGCAGTGGAGGCCAAATGGCCCACAAAAGCTAAAGTATTTACTATTGTCATTTAAGATAAAGTTTCCCAACCCTTCTCTGGGTAATCAAGCAACAGGCAGACACTAAATGAGTAACAGGCTATGTATCAGACATAGTATCATTATGTAACAGACATAGTATCATTCTATGTCTGATCAGCAAAACGGAGCTACCGTCATACTGTGATAATAGAGAGTTTGATACATGAATCAAGGCTTACGAGAATGAGAAAGGAGCTGGATGAGGGAAGATCTGGAGGGTATAGCCAGAGGATTAAGAAAACAGCCACTATGGGCTTCAACTTGAAGTACTGGAGGTGGTGGAGAGAATGGAGCTCATGGGGGTCTCTGAGGTACCACTACATCTGGACGCATGACCTCAGGCAGGAAGCAGGTGGAAAGGTCTGCAAAGCTGCCACATCCTTCAAGACAGTATCTCCTGACCACCAACGGTGAGAGCTTCTCCCTTATTCTTCTTTCCGAATCTCTGCAAGTTCCTCTCAGTGGTAAACTCTAATCCAGAGCTCTAAAGGAAGAAGGATTTGGGGAAACATATACCCCAGACATAGAAGGGTGTGGTGACTGTATAGAGTTGAAAACACAACCCAGCTCGTGAACCAAGCACTGCTTGACAATACCAGAGGTGATATTCCTCCAGTGGTGGCCAGTACCTACACAGAGCCTGCCATCTTGCTTATGCTGATGGAGATGGAGATGGAGTTGGGGCCCTGGGATGCCTATGGGAGGTCAGGGTGCAACCCTCAGAACCCATGTCCACTAGGTTTGCCTGCCTGGCCTTTCGCCATACCCCTTAACAATACCTACACTGCTTCTACTTCGGGATTGAGATCCAGGCTTGAAACCCAAGCCAGCCAACTGGGGATCCAGTATTTCATCGTCTTCATCATCATCACCTTCATTGCTGTCAAGTCACTTTCAACTGAGAAGTGCCTACTTCCTGCTTCGGATTGTGCTGGACACTTTATATACTTCATCTCCTTTAGTCCACACAATAACCCTTTCAGGCAGGGAGATTTAACCTCTTTTTACAGATGAGGAAACTAAAGTTTGAAATAGTGAAGGACCTTGCTCAACTTCACAGTGTAAATGGCTGAGCCAGGACATAGATCTCTGTTCTGTGTGACTCCCAACCCCAGCACACTGACCACGGTGCTGTCTACCAAAGCCAAGTCCTCTCAGACCCCTGCTTCTGGTACTCTTACTTTCCTTCTGGGAGAAACTTTGTTTGCTGGTAACCTAATTACCATCCTTGCATGCTCCCTCCCTCAAATGAGACCCTTGGAAAGTTCCAAATTTAACTAGATTTCACTAAACTTTCTTGATCATAATATTAACTGCTAATTTCATCCTAGACGGGGGTAGGATATATTGTCCTGGCTCTTTTCTGCAACCCTGCAGAGCATAATATCACTCAATCCATCTGCCCCACTAGAAGTTCTCAATGTACAGCTTGGTCCAAGGTGTTCCTAACTATGACAATAAAAAGCCTTCTTAACAAGTAGCTTCCTCTCCTAACACAGTATAGGGTGATGTTCAAGTGTGGGCTCTGGCATGTGATTACCTGTTTTAATCTAGGCTCTACCTCTTACCACCTATGCAGGACCTGACCTCTGAGTCTCAGTTTTCTCATCCACAAACTAGAGATAGTAACCATATCTACTCATATCATGGTTGTGAG
>NW_021703767.1:142155524-142208578 GCF_005190385.1 Monodon monoceros | reverse complement strand
CCAAAAAAAAAAAAAAAAAAAAAAAAAAAAGACATACAAATAACTTGCTGCAATGCAGTACTTACTATAAGCACACACAGTTGGCTATGGTTATTAGGATTATTTTCATAAATCAAAGACATCAGAAAATCCTTGCTTTACAAAATGATACACAGTGCATTTTCTATCCAAGCAAGTCAACTTGAACGACTGTTTCTGGCATGATGAAACAGTTTCTCAGTATTATGAGGATAAAAATAATTAATAGTGGTTAGCCAATATGGCGCCTTGTGATTTTGAAACAGCTTTCTCATTAATCATAAGCATGCAGAATCATTTTTTGTTCATGGACTAAATCTTCAGTTAATGGATTCTGAACAGGGGCTGTGTGAGAGCAGCCAGAAGGTATGTGAATTTGTGAAGAAGCAGAGAAGGGCTTGGAAAGCTGGTGTTCAATTGCCAAGGCCTGCAGGACCCCATGCAGCTGATCTGCATGCTAACTGCCTTGCCAGAAACTAGACTCTGCAGGGCAGACACAGCGTTAGTGATGGTATCCCTTTCCCCCTCGTCTGTCTTCATCTTATTTCCGTCACCAGATCTCTCTGTCACCAGAAAAGAAAAACACTCCACCCTGTATCCAAAATGAGCAAGAAATCTGGAAAGACTGGGTCTTTTATGGAGTCTCCACGGCTGGAAAGCCATTGTCAAAATGACCCTTGGGATCCAGGCACATTAAATGGCTTTAAGCAAGACAGTGACATGGTCAGATTTGAACTATAGAAACATCCATCTGGAAGCACGGAAAAAGGGGATTGAAGAAAGACTAGCCTGAAAGCAGAGCATCTATTACAATAATCCAGGGCGCTGTAATGTTCAGGGGGGCTGAACACAGGGTTGTAAAATGGAGATAAATGGATAGATCTGAGAGACAGGAATTAGAACTAAAGACTGATTGGACAAGGGGCTGAGGGAAAAGGAGGATTCAAGGTTCACCCCCCAAGTTCCTGTCATGGTCTATTGGATCCTCTGGGCCTAGAGATAATTAGTAATTCAAATGATCATTTGATTAAATGGCCTCACACACCCAATTTATTAACACAATAGGTCAATATATTAACATTGAGACTATATTCCACCAGACACTGAAATCAATGAATCATTGACAGGGGGATTTAGGAAACAGTCACCTAGTATCTACATGTGCTACGCCAGATAACAACAAGGATATAGAGATCAATAAGACATGTAACACAACATTTGCAAAGCAAAATTGATAAGTATTACAATAAGGTAAAAAAATGATTATCAAAAGGTAAGGGAACAGGAGATTAATTCCAACCTACCAGAATAAATAGTGACTTCAGAAAAAGTTGTGACCTTGAATGGTCCTTGAAGAATGAGCAGAATTTCAACAGGCACATATGTAAAAGAGACATTCCAGGTTGATGAAGTGGTTTCGCAAAACCTTACAGGTATGTGGATGTACTTGCCATATACCAGGAAGGCTGAGTATTTATTACATTTCTTCTCGCCTTTAACATTAGATTCATGATCAACAAAACAGGAGCTGGAAGTTAACACATTAAATGTACAGATCAAGTTTGAAATGCAACTCACTTTGAGTGGATGAAGTAAAAAAAGAAAGGTGCATCATGATATCAAGGAAAGCCAAGTATGACAGAGGAAGCATATTGTGCAGGGGAGTGAAAGCAAGAGATACGTCTGGGAGCAAGAGTTTATACTCGATTTGGGGGACAATGGTGGGACATTCAAAAGTTTTTGAGAAAAAAATGATGCTATCAGCTCTGCGTTTTAAGATGAGATCTTCAGTGCAAAAGGTCAAGAAAAAGAAATAAAAGGCATAAGGATCAGAAAGGAAGAGGTAAAATTGTCTCTATTTGCAGATGACATGAATTTTTATATAGCAATTCCTAAAGAATAAATAAAATTACTAGTGAAACTAATACCTGAATTGATCAATGCCACGACATACAAGGTTAACATTCAAATTATATATGCTAGCATCGAAAAAGGGAAAATGAAATTTTTTCTGCAATACCATCAAAAAACATAATATACTTAGGAATAAAGTTAACCAAAGACATGTAAGACCTCTATGCTGAAACTATGCAACATTGTAAACAGTGAGCTACATAACATGTTGATGGAATGGAAAAGTCAGTTGCCTCTGCCTTATAAGTAATCAATCTATGCATCCAATACAGCCCAAATCACAAGGCAGCAGCTTTTCTGTTGAAATTGACAAGTTGATTCTAAAATTGAGGTAGAACTGCAAATGACCTAGAATATCTAAAAACAATTTGAAAAGGAAAAACACTTATACTTACACTACCTGCCTTCCAGATTTATTCTGAAATTACAGTTTTCAAACTGTGTGGAACTGGCATCAAGATAGACAAATAGATTAATAAAACAGAATTGAGAGCCTAGACAAACCTCACAAGTATAGTCATTTCATTTTTGACAAGTGCACCTAATCAATCTAATGAAGGTAGGAAAATTTTTCCAGAGCTAGATATCCATATGGAAAAAATAAACCTTAATCTCTACCTCACCCTATACTAAAAATTGACTCAGAATTGATCATAAGCCTAAATGTAAAAGCTAAAACTATGAAAGTTCTAGATTACATGGGAGAATATTTGCCTGGGGTAGATTAAGTTTTCTTAAGTAGGACACAGAAGACCAATAATGATCAACACCCCTTGGTATTTACCCAAAGAAATTAAAAACTTATGTCCACACAAAAACCTGCACACAGTTGTTTAGAGCAGCTTTATTCAAAATTGCCAAAACTTGGAAGCAACCAAAATGCCCTTCCATAGGTGAATCGCCTTCTCATTCAGTGAGTGGATAAATAAATAAACAGTAGTACATCCATACAGTACTATTCGGAGCAAAAACAGAAATGAAGCACCAGGCCACAAAAAGACACACAGGAAACTTAAATGCATATTAAATGTATATTACTAAGTGAAAGAAGTCAGTCTGTAAAAGCTACATACTGTATGATTCCAATTATATGACACTGTGGAAAAAGCAAAACTATGGAAAGGGTAGAAAGATGAGTGGTTGTCATGTTTGGGAGGAGGGAGGGGTGAAAAGGCAGAACTCAGGGGCCTTTTAGGGCAGTGGAACTATTCTGCATGATACTATAACGGTGAATGCATGTTATTGTACGTTTATCAAAACCAACCAATGTACACTAAAAGTAAACCCTAATGTAAACTATGGGCTTTGAGTGATAATGACATGTCAGTGTAGGTTCAGCGATTGTAACAGATGTGCCAGCTGCTGATGGTCGGTGAGGCTCTGCCTGTGTGGGGAAAGGGATAGACAGAAACTCTCTCTACTTTCCCCTCAGTTTTGCTATGAATCTAAAACTTCTCTAAAAAAACGTAGCATGTAGCACAGTCCCTGCAAAATAAAAGCTCAGTAAATATATGGTTTATTTCATAAGATCATTAACAAAAAAGTTTTAGGTCAACTCCATGCAGTGTGCCCTTTTATAAGCTTTTCATTAGAGATACCAAATATATTCTCCACTGCAAGGGGACGTGGGTAGGTTACCATATAAAGCATCATTATATTAATTTAAAGGCTGAAACTATGCCAGTCAATATAATTTGGGAACTCTGGGATAAATTAACAGTGGGCAGGGTGTGGAGAGGGTCTTGAGGTGATACCCAGCTAGACCCGTCCTAAAGCAAGGTCAGCTCTGGCTCCTGAAAGAACCTGGTTACCAATGAATGCCAGTTCCTTCTTTATCTTCAGAGACTAAGCCCTGCGGCCTTCCCAGAATTTACAGACCTGGTACTATCTCAGTAGTTGTTTCTTTGCCCAACCACCTAATAAAATATGTATATGTAAATATACACATAAGGTTTATTTTCAAGGCCAAGAGAGTAGGTCTGGTATGATTTCAAACTGCCCATTAATAAGTTAATTTCTGTTTCTCCATCTTCTTCTGAATGCCTAGAAATCTCTTTACCTGACTGTTGGGGGGGGGAAATGGGACTTTAACCCATTAAGTCAAAAGATGTAAGATGCAAATACCTGTGTGAGGTCACTTTTTAGACAGACTATGTTTCACAGGGGGAAAAATCCAAGAAATTGATCAACCAAAAGATTAGTTCTCAGATAATTTCCTGTCCTTGGGAGGAAACAAAAAGTGAGCAGAAAGATATTGTAGTGGGTTCACTGGCACTTGACCTTCAGTGAAATTATATTGCATATCATGTTCAGAAATGATGCTGGTTATGTCTGGCTGTACCAGGAGTTGGGCGTCTGTATGCTTGACAACCTCCCCAAGGGATTCTGATGTTCACCAAAGTTACACAGTCACCACTCAGAGGACTTTACCCTCCTAATAATTACCTCCAAGGAAACCTGGTTGTTTGGGTGAAATCTGGAAAGCCATGTCTTATCTTAACAGTGGATACAAAAACTTCTTTCAAGGAAAGTGTCTTTATTTGCAACGTGACACTTGGAGAAGTAGGTGACACCTAAAGCTATGAATGTTTAAAAACAGGTGCCTGGAGGGGACAGAGGGGAGAGGGAGGGAGGGGAGAGGAGGAGGGGGAAAGCCAGCAGGTAACGTTCTACTGGAAGCTGTGTTGCTGAGACACGTATCCCGATTCCGAATCCCCACAACCATTCCCACTCCCCAAGCCTCGCTTAAGTCTACTGGGCACAGAAATTGCTTTGTGGAAAGAAGCTTTTGTGGAAATCAAGACAAGCACAGAGATCCATGCCTGGGTCCACATGTAGAAAACAGGGAGGCACCTGTGGGATAGCATGCTGTCCACAAAGAGAGGGTCAGAGACGTTCAAAGTCAGGATTTTTACAGAGTGAAAGACCTGGAGATCTGCAGGAACCTTGTAGACTGCTGTAGGATAAGCTATTTGAGAGCTGGACCAATCTCTCCCAGATCTGAAGGAGGAGGAACACTCTAGTTGATATCTAACAGCTACACACACGTAAGCATCCTTGTCAACAGAAGCTAAGGAGCACTTTGAGAGAGGCCTCAGCTTGAAGGATATGTGTTGAAGCTGGGGTTTGCCTGTGTACATTATTGATTTGGGGCCACAGGAAGGACAAACTACAAAAACATCTGTAATAACCATGCTGATTACTCCTCTGCACAAAAATCTACTGCTTGTCTTTTTTTACAAATGACATGAAGGAGATAAAGGCAGCTTCAAGGCATCAATTTATAGAATGAGATTCTAAAAAAAAAAAATGCTACAGTGGTGAAGACTGGCAGAATAACAAAGAAAGGGGGAGGGGAAAAAGCATGTACTATTCCTTTAAGTTGAGCCCTCAGTCCCCGGTTTGGACAGCCTTTAGGGAGAACTATTCTAAACTGATATGATGGGATTTCCCTGGTGGCACAGTGGATAAGACTCCGAGCTCCCGATGAGGGGGGACCCCACGTTCGATCCCTCATTGGGGAACTAGATCCCACATGCATGCCGCAACTAAGGAGACCTTGAGCTGCAACTAAGGAGCCCATCTGCTGCAATGAAGACCCAGTGCAACCAAATAAATAAATAAATATTAAATAGATAAAATAAACTGACATGTTTTGTGACAGGCTGGGTCCACCAATCCTGGTATAGGGCAAAGCCCCACTCCAAGTTCCTACCATGGGACATGACGTCAGGGAATTCAGCTACTGCAGCTTTCCACAAAGGAAAACATGCAACAGTTATTGCAAAAGTTATAGATATTAAAATCAGTTGAATAACGGTTAGAAAATCCACTGATCAATCCACTTTAATCAACCTGTTTCAAGCTCTCCCCATGTTTAGTTATGTAAAAAACTTTGCTGTAGATCAATATTCCTTCTGATACTATACTAGATTTGGGAAAGAGCCAGGGTAAGTCAGTATTGAAAATGGACTAAAAAAAATTAGTTATAAGTATGTGAAAAGATCTCTGCAAAAATTTCACCACCTACTTACAAGCTTATGTGAAAATCACTGTGTCCTTAAAATGTCCTATAATCCTCGGGGAGCATTTGCCATAAATTCTCCTCCCAGAAAATCTCTAGAAACCACAAAGGAACAAAAGACCTTATCACTGCCCTTTAGAAGAGATAAAATTGCAGCCTTGTTTTTTACCACACAATCAGAGGTCTTTGTTCAAGGTCAGGCATTTCCTTCTGCACTTGATGTGTCTGCTGTAATTGCAACTGGCACCACAAAAGCAGGTGCCCCCAGAGCCCTGAGGTTTGTCTGCCAGGAAAAGAGGAAACGGTGCTGAAGCTGCTGGGTTGTGTGACAGTCTCTGATTTCAAAATTGTCTGCAGTTTCTCAAAAGGAAGGACATAGGTAGAAAAAGAAAAGAATACTCTCCCAAACTATTAATGCCATCTGATTCATCATACCTTTGCCAGCGGAAGTGGTTTCTATGTATGTTTACACGTGCACTCAAATGGTATATCTGGCTCTGACATTATGAAAAACAAAGGGAACAGTCTGGTACCAGACTGACAGCGAACTACATGGGTGTTATAGAATGAGATTCTAAAAAAAAAAAATGCTACAGTGGTGAAGACTGGCAGAATAACAAAGAAAGGGGGAGGGGAAAAAGCATGTACTATTCCTTTAAGTTGAGCCGATGGTATATATCCGATGATGCATTTGCCCAGATTTTAACTGGATTTTTTGTCCTTTTATTGTTGAGTTGCAAGAGTTATTTATATATTTTGAATGTTAGTCCCTCATAGATACATAATTTGCAGGTATTTTCTCCCATTCTGTGGATTATCTTTCCACTTTCTTGATATTGTCCTTTGAAGCACAAATGTTTTTAATTATGGTGAAGTCAAACTTACAGATTTTTTGTTCTTTAGCTGCATGTATTTTTGATATCATATTTAAGAAACCATTGCCTAATCCAAGGATGCAAAGATTTTTACCTATGTTTTCTTCCACAATTTTTATAGTTTTACCTTTTACATTTAGGTCTTTGGTCCAGTTTGAGCTAATTTTTGTGTATGATGTTTGCTAAGTGTCTAACTTCACTATTTTGCATGTCAATATTCAGTTATCATCATTTATTGCAAATACTATTCTTTCCCCCACTGAATTGTCTTGGCACCACTGTCAAAAACCAAACGGTCATTAAATGTAAGGGTTTGTTAATGCACTCATAATTCTACTCAATTGATCTGTATGTCTATCTTTATGCCAATACCACACAATCTTGATATTGTAGCTTTGCAGTAAGTTTTGAAAGTGGGAAGTGTGGGTCCTCCAACTTTATTGTTGTTCAAGAGTGTTTTGTCTAATCTGGGTCTCATGCATTTCCAGATGAATTTTATGGCCAGCTTACCCATTTCTGGAAAACAAAAAAAAAGCAGCTATGATTTAAAAAGGGATTGCAATGGATCCATATTGAATCCATAGACCAATTCGGGGATTATTCCATTTTAACCATATTAAATCTTTCAAACCATGAAATTGGGATGTTTATTATTTCCACTTTTTTTTTTTTTTTTAAATTTTTGGCTCTGTTGGGTCTTCATTGCTATGTGCAGGCTTTCTCTAGTTGCGGCAAGCGGGGGCTACTCTTCGATGCGGTGCGGGGGCTTCTCATTGCTGTGGCTTCTCTTCTTTTGGAGCACAGGCTCTAGGCACGTGGGCTTCGGTAGTTGTGGCATGTGGGCTCGGTAGTTGTGGCTTGTGGGCTATAGAGCACAGGCTCAGTAGTTGTGGCGCACAGGCTTAGTTGCTCCGTGGCATGTGGGATCTTCCCGGACCAGGGATCAAACTGGTGTCCCCTGCATTGGCAGGTGGATTCTTCTTTTTTTGTTTTACAGAGATTTTATTTACTTATTTATTTTTGGCTGCATTGGGTCTTTGTTGCTGTGCATGGGTTTTCTCTAGTTGCAGCGAGCAGCGGCTACTCTTCATTGCAGTGCGTGGACTTCTCATTGTGGTGGCTTCTCTTGTTGCGGAGCATGGGCTCCAGGCACACAGGCTTCAGTAGTTGTGGCTCACAGGCTCTAGAGCACAGGCTCAGTAGTTGTGGTGCACGGGCTTAGTTGCTCCATGGCATGTGGGATCTTCACAGACTAGGGCTCAAACCCATGTCCTCTGCATTGGCAGGCAGATTCTTAACCACTGCACCATCAGGGGAGTCCCAACAGGCAGATTCTTAACCACTGCACCACCATGGAAGTTCCTATTTAGGTAGTTTTAAATTTCTTTCAAAGATGTGTTGTTGTTTTTCGTGTACAAGTCTTACAGTTATTTTATTAAATTTATTCCTAACTGGGTTTTTTTATATAAGGAATTATTTTTTGTAATTATTGTTTGGGGTTGTTCGTTGCTATCGTATAAAAATATAACTGATTTTTGTATACTGATCATGTATTCTGCAACTCTGCTGTACTGTTTATTAGCTGTAACAGTTTTTTTGTCTGTGAATTCCTAAGGATTTTCTACATGCAAAATCATGTCATCTGTGAATAGAGATAGTTTTAATTCTTCTTCTCTGATATGAATGGTTTTATTTCTTTTTCTTGCCCAACTGCCCTGGCCAGAACCTCCAGTGCAATACTGAATAAAAGTGGTGAGGGTAGACATCCTTGCCTTCTTCTTAATCTTAGCAGAAAAGCTTTCAGTCTTTCACGTTTAAGTATGATGTTAGCAGTGCGTTTTTCATAGGTGCACTTTATCAGTTGAGGATATTTCCTTCTACTAGTTGGTTGAATGTTTTTATCATAACATGGTGTTGGATTTTGTTAAATATTAATACCTTTTCTGTATCAATTGAGAAGCTCATATTATTTTTATCTTTATTAATTGGTGTGTTACATTGATTGATTTTTTATATCTTGAAACAAGCTTGCATTCCTGGAATAACCCACTTTGTCATGATGAATGATTCTTTTTATATCTTGTTGGATTTGATTTTCTGGTACTTTGTTGAGGATTTTTGCTTCTAAATTTATAATTTATATTCTTTCTATATTCATAATATAGTTTTCTTTTCCTTGTGATATCTTGGTCTTGTTTTGGTATAAAAGTAATAGCGACCTTATAGAGATGATTTGGGAAATGTTCCCTCCCCTTCTATTTTTTGGAAGAGTCTGTGAAAGATAGGTGTTAATTCTTCTTTAAACATCTGGTAGAATTCTCTAGGAAATTCACCATCTAATCCTGACCTTTTCTTTGTGTGTAGTTTTTTTTATTACTAATTCAATTTCTTTACTCATTATAGGCCCAAACAGTTTTTCTGCATACAGTATTTCTGTCTTAAATCAGTTTTGAAAGATGTGACTTTCCAGGAATTTGTCCATTTTATCTAGATTATCTAATTTTTTGGCATACAATTGTTCATAGTATTTACTTTTAGGCCTTTTTATTTCTGGGATGTTGCCTCTTTTACTCCTGACTTTACTAATTTGAATCTTCTCTCTTTTTTCTTTGTCAGTCTAGCTAAAGTTTTGACAATTGTGTTGATCTTTTCAAAGGATCAACTTTTGGTTTTCTCCATTGTATTTCTATTACCTATTTCATTTATTTTCTCTCTAATCTGTATTATTTCCTTTCTACTGCTTACTTTGGGTTTAGTTTGTTCTTCTTTTTCTAGTTTCCTAAGGTAAAAGATCAGATTACTGATTTGAGATCTTTCTTCTTTATTTAATATAAACATTTACAGCTATAAATTTCTCTCTAAGCACCATTGCTAAGCTCTATCCCAAAACTTCTGGTATTTTGTGTTTTCACTTGCACTCATCCTATTTTCTAATTTCCTTTTGATTTCTTCTTTGATCCATTGGTTGTTTAGGAGTGTGTGTTTGACTTCCACATATTTGTGAATTTCCCAAATTTCCTTCTTTTACTGAGTTATAATTTTATTCCATTGTGTTCAAAGAACATACACTACACGACTTCAACCTCTTTAGATTTATTGAGTCATTATTTTTTATGATCCAACATATGGTCTATCCTAGAGAATGTCCCATGTGCACTTGAGAAGGATGTGTATACTGCTGTTGTTGAGTGCAGTGGTCTATTCATTTCTATTAGGACTAGTTGGTTTATTGTATTGTTCAAGCCTTCTATTTCCTTGTTAATCTTATGTCTAGTTGTTCTATCCATTATTGAAAATGGGATCTTGAATTTTCCAACTATTACTTTTAAATTGTCTATTTCTTCCTACAATTGTGTCAGTTTTTGTTTCATGTATTTTGGGGCTTTGTTGTTATGTGAATACATGTTTATAATTGTTATCTTCTCTTGATGGATAGATCTTGTATCTTTTAAAATACGCTTCTTTTTCTCTAGTAACAATTTTTGTCTTAAAGTCTATTTTTTTCTAATAATAGCATGACTACCCTAGCTCTATTTTGCATATTGTTTGCATGATATACCTTTATCTATTCTTCTACTTTCAACCTATTTGTGTCTTTGAATATGAAGCATGTCTCTTGTAGATAGAATATAATGGATCATTTTTTTATCCATTCTGTCACACTCTGCCTTTTGACTGGAGTGTTTAATCCATTTATATTTAATGTAATTATTAATAAGATAGAATTCATATCTGCTGTTTTATCATTAGTTTTCTATATGTATTATGATTGTTTTGTTCCTCTGTTCCTCTATTACTGTCTCATTTAGTGTTAAATAGATATTTTCTAGTGTACCATTTTAATACCCTTGTTTTTTTTACAATATATATTTTTAATATTTATTTATTTATTTGGTTGCGCTGGTCTTAGTTGCGGCACATGGGCTCCTTAGTTGTGGCATGCAAACTCTCAGTTGTAGCATACATGTGGTATCTAGTTCCCTGACCAGGAATTGAACCCGGGACCCCTGCATTGGGAGCGTGGAGCCTTAACCACTGTGTCACCAGGGAAGTCCCTACGATATATTTTTAAAGTTATTTTCTTAGTGGTTGCTCCAGGGATTACAAATAATATTTTAAATAATAACAACCTAGTTCAGATCTCTCCTCACTACTAGTTTATTTTAAAAATATTCTACCTTTTCATCAAATTAAAGCATGCACAAAGTTAAATACCCCAAATATTAATGACCAAAAAAGCAGTAGTCTACTGCCCCACTCGACAGAGTGAACTACTTTCAACAGTTTATGTTTTGAGTTCTTCTAAAGATTGCCTCCACATTTTAAATAATACATTGATACCACTAAATCTTCATTTATCAAATCTAGATATCATTTCCTTACTGCAAGATAAATGAGGAGTTATTTTATTATTTGACCCCAAACCTCAAAAACGTTGATGCTTATGTCATTATTTTTTGTTTTCTTACTGGGTTACCTTTATAAGTTTAGCTCATTAATATATATAGTTCTTTTTCCACCAACTAGAGATAGAATCTCTTTACTCCCTACATTTGTAAGATATGGATCTTAGCAACCCTATCTTCCTTCCACATTTTCTCCCTCTTTCTTTTTCTCAACTACAATTAGGAATATTTTGACTTTTCCATTGTCAAGGTTGACAATATTTATATTCTGTCCTGAAAATTTATATTTTTGCACTTAGTCTATAGGTTAACTCTCAGTGTTGAAAACCAACAGACAATATTTCCATTACTATTACTCAGTTGTTCATAGCATAGCTAGGTAACAAACTATGGCAAAATTTTCTTTCCTGAGATTTCAACATAATAATCTCTGCGCCACTTCAAGAGCAAAGCTCCTAGTGACAAGGTCAACCAAGTTTTCTGTCCTTCCTTCTCCCTCCCTCATGCCCTAATTGCTCAAACCCTGATACATTTCACTTTGCTGCTTATGTGACCACAACTTCCTTGTGTTGTTGAAAAGTCAATTTTGCCTTTCATCAAGATTCTGATGAACTTACCTGAACCATAAACCTCATAATAAGTTTTCAGTCAATATTTATTGAAATTAAATTATCTGAATAACCAGCCTATCCCCACTAATAAATGAAATGTTAAAATATTGCTATTTGCCAGGGATTTTATATGTGACTACTGGCAAAAGAAGAGAAAAATTGTTCACTTTGTCCCTTTAGGATGAATTCCAACCCAGTTTTAGCCATACCAAATTTTCTCAAAACTTTTGTGAGCAATATTGGTATCATACCACCCAGCTTGGCTTCCAGAAATCACAATGACTTTGTGTACTCAATATTAACTAGCCAAAAGGGAAATGAATATTTTATTTTTCCATAACTGAACTAAAGTTTTTTATCTGTCAGGTTCTAAATAAAAAGTATCTGGTTTCATTTAAAGAATTAACCTAAGGTATTTTGTTCCCAAAGAGTGTGTACATAATGAAGAATTACAATAATCAAATTTAAGGGAAGAAAGAAGGACCCATGAGCAAAATGTTGACAGTGATAAAAAGTAATACCATTGAGAGAAATAAGCAGCCTTAATCATCATGAGAATGAATGATTTCTAGCCTCCTAAGCCAAGCTTTATAAAGCCACCCACAGCCTTTCCCATTCAAATAGGTACCTCTGTCAGCCTCATGGAACATGGATTCTAATTTGGATTCTAATTTGGATCCTCAAACCTCTATGAAGACCTTCAGCAAATTGATTAAATCCTTATATTTGTTTAAAGAGTTTTAAGTTTGTAAAATTTCTAGGTAGGGGGCTTACAGATTTAATTAGATTTGTATAGGGTTCCAAGACCCCCCTAAAAATTGAGATCACAGTCACAGATTAAATAGTCTACTTGGATTTTGTGTGTTGACAGCCCAAGCCATAAGCACATATACCCAAGACTGCTTCTTTAGAAAAGCTACTAATCCTGTCAGAGCCACACATAACTTACCTGTCTTCTTCCTGACTTCTTAGTCAAGCTGCACACTGAACACCTCTCTTTCATTTTTCTTATTTCATGCCTACGAGAAATCATACATGGCTTAAAGAAAATTACAAGTGAAGCCTACACCTCCTAAACAGTATTTTATAACCATCAGAGCTATTGGATAATAGCAAAACATCTGCCAAAAATTTCACTGAAAATTATTTCAAAAACATGGTAAGCCTCTGGTTCACTCTATGGGGGCCTGGAGAACAGAAAGTAGTAAGTGTCCTAGATTCCTTAGACACATGCATTCGAGACTGAGGACAGGAAATTTCATGGACAGGCAGGGGCTGGCTCTCCAGGGAAGGTTCTGGGAACTAGTCTCTGGGGCAGAACAAGACATTCCCTCCGAGTAGCAGAAAATTGCTGCCCCTTGCAGAAAAAGTCACAATGTTTAGTGGCCCTCTTGGGATTTTAGAGGCACATCCACCACATTTTCATGCACTTACCGAACCCATTTCCTGTTGACTCCAATGGCTGTCAACTTAAGTGAGGCTAAGGGCAAGTGGAGGTTCTCCAGCTGGTCCAGGCCATGCTTCAGGCAGCCCTAAATCTTGACTCTTATGATCTAGCAGATGCAATGAGACTTGACGGGCCTGTGACAGATTATTACTCTGTGGGGACTTCTGTAACATTCGAGTGGCAACCTCTAGGGCTGGGGGACAAACATTCCCTTTTCAAGCTATTGTCCTTTTGAAAAACATCTCTTGGTCTGCTCTTGGGCCCAGTGAAGATTCAGTACCTCACCATGGGACACCCATTGACCATGTAACTTCTCCCTGTAACATTACACATTAAGTGTTGTCTAATCAGTGGCATCACCATCAACTCAGGCATATTCAACAAACCGTAATCAAATGATTTATATACATTGATATACTGACAGAAATCAAATATAGACACATTTATCTTTATAAATATTGAGAGAGAGAGAGAGAGAGAGAGAGAGAGAGAGAGAGGACCAACTGAGACAGATCTTACAGGCACTGACCTGACTGCGGGAGCAGTTTGCACTCGCTGAGGACTCACTCGGACCTCCTCCTGCCACTTCTTCCTCAACCCTCGCTGACGGCCTCTGGGGAGTTTCCTCTGAGGAGGGAAAGATGTAAGCTTGACTTACAGACGGTTCTTCACCACAGTGATGTTGGCAGCTAGAAGCGGACTGTGGAGAAACTCATCACCCTCCTTGTGGGTGACCATGAAAGGTGGTGGAGGGAGGTTCTCCCCATGGGTAGAAGACTGAACAGGATAGTTTTCTTTCTCTCAGTAAGTTGTGGTAACAACCACTACACATGAATGCTTACAATAAAGATTGTTTCTCACTCTCTGGAATGTTGGCTCTGGGTGAACAGAGCATGTAGCTTTGCTCTGCATGTCTCCTCAGTCTTATAACCAAAATGAAAGCACAGCCCCCATCTATGGCTTTGCATTCTTGTGTCAGAGGAAAAGAGACCATGGCAAAGCTCACAACGGCATCCTGATGGCTTATCTGAGCATACTAGGTGTTGTCTCTGGTCACATTCCATTGGTCAAAATATGTCATATGGCAAAGCTTAACCTATCTTTACAGGAGTAACTTAGTCACTGACAATGAGTAGGCTATATAATCCTTTAATAGGAAGAGGGTGTGAATAGCTAGGGAAAATAGTATAATCTACCACAAGCAGTACATATCATTGTTCACTTTTACTGGAAAGACTGCTTAAGATATGGTTCAAGACCAATGATGGGGGAATCTAATAAAAAAATGACACGAACTTTTTTACAAAACAGAAACAGGCTCACAGATCTCGAAATCAAACTTGGGTTTACCAAAGCAGAAATGTGGGGGGAAGTGATAAACTGGGAGATTGTGATTGATATACACACACTACTATATATAAAACAGATAACCAACAAGGACCTACTGTATAGCACAGGCAACTCTAGTCAATATTGTGTATTTGCTATATGGAAAAGAATCTGGAAAAGAATGGATATATGTATACGTATAACTGATTCACTTCGCTATACAGCAGAAACTTACACAACATTGTAAATCAACTATACTCCAATAAAAATTATTTTTTAAAGAAGGACCAACTGATGGGGAGTGGCTGACAGTTTAGCTGCATCATGGATAGAGACATGGTACAAGAAGGCTTGAAGAGCAAGTATGTGTGGAGACTTCTCAAAGTGGACCCAGGGTAGGAAGATATTTATGTCCCATGTGACTCCTCAGCAGAGAGTCCCACCACGGAGGAAACTCTTAATAATCAGACCTAGATATATGTCATACATCTAGTGTATGTCAATCAGCCTGTATCTTCAGCCAGTGAACTCATGAACTAAGTGACGCTGACAACAGGGACAGAGAAATAACCCCATGAAGACCAACTGGTCACTTTCTCTGATGAGTGCTCCAACTGCCAGCAGCAGCAGGAACCAACCCTAAGCTCAGGGGTATAAAACCATTGCCTTGGATGGGGGCAAAGCAACCAGCTAGCTAGCTTGTAACAGGCTGATTGCTTTAGGCCCCTTCTATCAGGGTGAGGACTTTGATTTTTCCTCACTGGAATCATCGCTCTTTCTGGATCCGGATTTGCAGCAGCACACGGTGACAAGGCATCCTTACAAACTGTTCCCCCAGTCTCCCAGTCATCCTGGAGCCTGATTCTACAGCCTTCCCACTGATTCTGTGGGCTGCACAGTTTCCTTCCAACAAATCCTTTTCAGCTCACAGGCAGTTTCTGCTACTTGAAACGAATAATCGAGACTGAAAAAACAAAGTCCTTGGGATTTCTGCTCAGTCACTTTCCTTATGAAACAAAGCCCGAAATTCCCAACTTCTCAAAATCCTGCAGTTCCGACAACATGGATGAGACTGGAGGGCGTTATGCTAAGACAGAGAAAGACGAATACTGTGTGACCTCACTTATATGTGGAATCTAAAAAAATCAGACTCATAGCAACAGAGAACACATTGGTGGTTGTCAGGGGCTGGTGGTGGGGAGCTGGGAAAATAGGTGAAGGTGGTCAAAGGGTACAAGCTTCCAGTTGTAAGATGAATGAGTTTTGGGGATGTAATGTACAGCATGGTGGCTACAGTTAGCAATACTACATTGTATATTTGAAATCTGCTAAGAGAGTAGATTCTAAAAGTTCTCACCACAAAAAACACTTTGTAACTACGTGAAGTGATAGATATTTTAACTGACCATTCTGTGATAATCATTTTGCAATATATACAGATGGCAAATCATTACATTGGACACCTTAAATTTACACAATGTTATATGTCAATCATATCTCAATAAAGCTGGGAAAAAATTCCCAACTTCTCCATAAATGAAGCAAGAAGTTTCCTCCTTTTTAGAATTATAGGCTTGGCACCCAAGCTATAATCAAATCAATCCAAGAGGAATTTCTTGGAGATTCAAGTTTAGGCTGTCTAGGCAAAACACTGCTAAGTTGAGTAATTCACCACTGAATTTGTTCAGTACAAGCAGCAAGGCTCTCATTCACTACATCAGATACTTCTTTTTCATAAAACCATTGTATATTTCTTGGATATTCTGTCATCTTTTCCATACTTCATTTTTTTCTGCATAAAATAACTCAAATTGGGCAGTTCTATTTAAAATCTAGTAGTAATTGCTAGCACGTCTGTAAGTTTTCATCAGGCATCTTGACTAAAAACATGCATCCAGCAGCTTCTCAGTGACCAAAATTAGGCAGAATTCAGGTAACTCCAAAGCAACCTCTTAGCACTTATCTGGGTCTCTTGAATTTTTTTTTTTTTTAAGTCTTCACGTCACACACCCCTGCCTGCATCAAACTTCTGCTAGCCTTGGTGTAATACCTTAGTCAAGATAGGCTAAACTCTGAAATCTTAGTGACTGACTTAATGCAACAAAGGCTCCTTTCATGTCTATCTCATTCATCTAATGTTTATATAAGGCAGCTCTATTCCATGCAGTGACATAGGAACCCAGTACGCTCACAATGGTGGTTCCATGATCTCAACCTATAACCTCCATAGCCCTTTGGCCTGAACAATTCACGTGTCCTCAGCCTAACTGCTAGCAAGCCTGGGGATGCAGAAGGAACACCAACTGCAGGTAGAAAAGAACCAGGTATTATTCATTTGTTCTAGCATTCAAAAGCATTGTTTTCTTTACTAGCTGGTACATGTCTGACACTTTGTATGCACCAGGGCTCTGAACTTGAGCTAGCCATAGGCCTTTCCTCAAGGAGATTACAATTCAGGAAAATGCAGATGGTAAGAAAAGAATCAAACAATTAAGAGCATCATATAATAAGCATAGGACAGGGGTTACTGTTAAAGCACAGGGAAGGGGAAATCAGGGTAAGATTTTTGGAAGAGGTGATTTTTGAGCTGAGTTTTTAAAGTCCTAGCTCAAACCAGGCAGATGATGGGAGGGAAAAGAACGTTCCAGGCGAAGAGATCAGAATGTCAGGACACCTGGAAAAACAGTAACAGCATGGCGACTTCCGAGAAGGTGGATCAGAGGATAGAAGAGGCAAAGTCACAAAAGTTGAATTGAAAGTACCTTCCCAAAGGATATTCATCAGAATCGAGTCCCCTGATTTGCTCCATGGCAAAAGGATTCGATGGTTAAATGTGTAATATGTTGGGGGAAGTTAGCAGATTACATTCACATTTTAGGGTACTGAAAGTTCTAAGAAACTCTATGGTATCGAGTCTGACTAGACTCTGAATAGATTTACCAAACTTAATATGAAATCCTATTAACAGCTCATAGAATAGGTAAGCTAGGGAACAGAGATGGAAAAAATCTGTAACTAAATGCTAGATAAATAGATAAGTTACAGATAAATGCTAAAGAACTTGAATTTTATCCTGAATGTTGTAAGGACAATGAAGGATTCTAAATAGAATAAAAATTTGAAAATGCTACTATGGCATGGTAATTCAGGCATGAAGTATTAGGGCCTGAACAGATTTTTTTAGAATTATGTCACTGAATCTACTAGGACTGTTTGATGTTTTACAAAGATGTAATTTCTTCATCTCTGAAATACACACATTCCAAGCCCAAGATTCTGCACATAGCAGAGGCTCCATAAAGTGAAGAATGATTCAGTGAATTAAGTGGCTTTTGAAACGCTTCCCAGTGATCTCTGCCCTCTTGGTCTTCATGCCTTTTGTATAATCCCCTCCCCTTAAGCATGGGCTGGACCTAATGACTTACTCCTAACAAATGGAATACAGTGTAGACTGCCATTCCGTGGTTAGGCTACAGAAGACTGTGACTTCCACATTACTTTTCTTACTCTCTTGCTGGAATTCACTCTTGCCTTCTTGCTTGCTTGCTACCATTCTGTAAGATGTTCTATGGATAGAGCCACGTGGCAAGGAACTGCAAGAGACCAACAGCCAACAACTCGTGAGGAACTAAAGCCTCAGTTTAATGGACCCCAGGAATGAAGTCCTACCAACAACCATGTGAGTGAGCTTGGAATTAGATTCTCCCCAGTCCAGCCTTGTGTGACTGTAGCCTTGGAAGACAGAGCCAGGGGACTCAGAAAAATGTGGTTCCTGACCTATAGAAACTGGGAGATTATAAATGTGTACTTTTTAAGCTGTTAAGTTTTGGGGTAAATTGTTATGAAGCAGTAATTAGCACAGTAAATGAATAGATAAATCAATCAATCAATAAATTTTTCTCCACTTTATGTCCTTGATATTTATCAAGTCTCCTTCCTTCCTCTTTGGTACTTGAATAACACAACAGCTGTGTGTTTGATGGTGCAATGCACCCCATCATTTTCACCTTTTCCTGTATTCTTGCCTTTTCCCATGTGACGTAATCATTTTTCACATTAAAGAAGTAAAATACATTTTCCTATCTCTTGACATTGGGTTTAGCTACGTAATACTTTGGCTAACAGAATAAGGCAGAGTGCCAGTTACAAGCCTAGGTTTAAGAGGCCTTCAGTGCTTCCACTCACACTGCCTTGCAATTATGCAACTGCTATGAGAAGAATTCGATCAAACTAGTCTGCTCATCCCCAGAAGAGGATGAGAGGTGTCGGGCTTAACACACGGTCAAGCCCAGTCTTGATCAGCCGACCCCCAGACTATCCACCGAATCACGAGCCAGACAGATGCTTAGTCATGTGTGCCTCTGAGACCTTGTGATTTTGTTGTTGTTGTTGTTACATACTATGCCAAGAGTTGACTGACACAGCTGTGTTCAGGAAAGAGGGATGGGAAGCTTCCTGCTGAAGAACAGTCTGGTCAAGTAAACCCCAAGTCTAACCATTAGCTCAAGTAAAGAAAAAAGTACACAGATAAATTTTTTCAGGCAATATGAAATAATTTGATCAATTTTCCTGAACTCTGAAATTTTTAGATGCTGTTATTAGTGGCTTGCTAACACCCTCAACAAGTTACGGCAGAGAAAGTGGATTCCAGTTTATCACTTACCTTAATAAGTTATAGAAATATATGAAGCTATTTAAAAGAAAATCCTCTTCTTCTCTCATACAAAATTACTTTGACTAGGGTTTCTATTGGTCTGGTTAGTATAAAATCAATAGGGGGAAAAAAAACTTTGCTTAGTTCTCCCTTTCCCATTACCATGGCTCGTAAGTTTGATGCTTTTGAGGAACTCATTGGCTCTTTGGGACCATAATTAGCTGGAGGCCATCAGAGTGCAGGGTGACTCTCATTCTGTTAGCTAAGTTTTTTGTGTTTTTTTTCCATTAAATTTGTGATCATGGGGAGGAGAAAGGGGTCAGTTGATGGGAAATGTAGTCCATGAATGTTTTACATGTAATCTAAAAACATTCAACCTTTGGTGGACTGAATTATGTCAGAACGAAAGACTCCTATTTGATCTTGATTGCCTTTAAGTCATTTGAAAGAAATTACCATGGTTTGCCTGTTACTGTTTTTCCTTCCAATTTTTATCCCATTATGTTTGTTTTTTTAACAGACCTGATGAAAGAGTATTTCTTATTCCTCAGCTCAAATTACCAAATCCTCTTCCTAAAACAGCTGAATCATTCTATGATATTTATACAGTAAACCAGAACTTTTCCGGGTGTTTGTACCCTGGCCAAATACATTATACATTTTTCAGATTTCTGTAGCACTGATAGAATGTTTTGAAATTCACAATATTGGGAAAAGTGTTTACCACTCAAATCATATGGCAAATTGAACCCGTTTTAACAAGGATGTTGGAATACTACTCCTTTGAAATACCAGTCTAGGTTTTCATTGCTGTAATTATCTCTCAGCAGGAGGATGGTACAGATTTCCCAGCTGCACCAGCTGCATGGCTGCTGGGGGGAAGAGCACGGACAAACAGGGGCTCATGGGGTTTCTGGAATAAACAAAAGTGCAGCTCCAAGAAGGAGATGATCCAAAACCAGTCCAAATTTGAACAGAGACATAGCAAAATCAAACTAGATTTATCACTGAGAATAGGTAGGAATGGAATATGTTATTTGGGAGGGCAGAATAGAGCTCTTGTCAATGCCGGTTGCCAGGATGGGACTTTACAAGAGTTCCATTAAAGCAGGACACAGAAAAGCAAGAGTGTGAGCTAGACTCCAAGTGTGACAGAATAATATTGTGAAGAATTAGCTCCTGTATCTTGTATTCTTTACTCCCTTTAGGAGTGATCTTACCACCTCTTTCTTATTTCCCCCAAGAATAAAAGGTTCTCAAATTAGACAAGATAGCAATACACCCAATGCTTTATCTTTAAATATTTAAAAACCAGTGCAAGTGCAAGACTAAAATGAATGTCACAGATGTGTTATTGGACAAAATGGGTCTGTGCCCCCAACTATTTGAGCTGAGGACTATAACAGGAGAGGAGAAAGTTTAGATGTTGGTCCATCTTTCCCCAAGTCCTAGAGGTGGTAGAAGGGAAAGGTGATGAAGCCTTCTAGATGGATTTGAGGGATACCAGACCGAGAGACCTCCTTTCTGAAACATGGTGAGTGGGCTGCCTTGCTGATGTCCTTCATAAAACCAGTGCATGGGATCAACACAGCAGGGATGGCTAGGAGGGGTGTCTGTGGGCAAGGTGGGTGCTAGGTGACAACCTTGACTTTTTCATGGGTGCCCACGCAGGAGAACATCTGGAATTTCCTTACATCCTTGGAAATAGGAAATTAGAGCTAAGCAGGGGCTAGCAGAACACTCCCTCGTCCACCCACTCCAAAAAAAAAAAACACACACACACAATATTCTGGGTTTGGAATAAGAAAGAATCCAGGTGAGCTGTGCTGACCTGATGGCTAGAGGCCATGGAAGACTAGATACCTAAGTCCTCTACAGGATGACTGTTATTCTTGGTGAGCACTTCATGGAAGCGGGTTAAGCCCGAGGACCAGACTGGCTCAGTTCTTAGTGGAGCAGGACACCACCAGAAGAATGAGAGAGATGCAGACTGAGGGAGAGAGATCTATTTCTACCAATGGCTCAGTGGCCTTAAACTTCATGGAGATACCGGCAAGGGCCAGCTCATTAAGGTCTAGTTAATGAGTTATAAATTTACTTATAAGCAGTAAAAAGCATTTGAAAGTATAACAATTTTTCCTTCTACAAATGATAGAAATCCAACTAATACTGACATAAACAGAAGTTTCTTATTGTCAAGATACAGAAGTCTAGAGGAAGACAATTCTGGACTGCGGTAACTCAAAGATGCCACCAAGCACCCAGTGTCCTTCTATCTTCCTGCTACTTTGTCCGTGGTATGTGGCTTTTATTCCCACGAATGCAAAATAGGTGCAACACCTCCAGGCATCAAGCCTGCATCAATTCCAAGAAGGAAGGAGTGGAAGGCCAAAAAGACAAAAGAGTTTTCACCTGGTAAGATGTTTCATTTTGTTTTATTTTTACAAACTGTCATTAATTGTGTATTTCCTTATACTTTTCTATTAAAAAACTGGAGAAATGTTTTAATTACTCTATTTTTCTTCTTATTTTTGACAGCTTTACTGAGGTATAACTTATAGACCATTAAATTCACCCTTTTTGGCATACAATTCAATGAGGTTTAGAAAATTTACAAAATTGTGCAACTGTCATTACAATCCAATTTTAGAGCATTTCCGTCACCCCAAAAGACTCCTCATGCCCATCTGCAATCACTCTCAATTCCCACCTGCAGCCCCAGGCAACCACTATCCATCTGTATAGATTTTCGTTTTCTGGACATTTCAGATAAATAAAGCCATAGAATATGTGGTATTTTGTGTCTGGATTCTTTCTCCTGACAAAATATTTTGAGGTTCATTTATGTTGTAGCATGTATCACTAACCCATTCCTTTTTGATTGGTGAATCGCACTCCATTCTTTACAAATATCACATTTTATTTATCCATTCACCATTTGGTAGACTTCTGGCTTATTCAGTATCAGGTTATTGTGAATAATGGTGCTATAAACATTCATGAACAAGTCTGTATATAGACGTATTTTCATTTCTTTTATGTAGATTCCTAGGAGTGTAATAGTTGAGCATATGATAAATTTATGATATCAAACTGATTAAAGAAATTGCCTTAATATAGGTTAAAGAATAAAAGTGTTTAAAAAAACTATTGCTGGGCTTCCCTGGTGGTGCAGTGGTTGAGAGTCCGCCTGCCGATGCCAGGGACACGGGTTCGTGCCCCAGTCCGGGAAGATCCCACATGCCACGGAAAGGCTGAGCCCGTGAGCCATGGCCGCTGAGCCTGCGCCTCCAGAGCCTGTGCTTCGCAACGGGAGAGGGCACAACAGTGAGAGGCCCGTGTACCGCAAAAAAAAAAACCAACAAACAAACAAACAACTATTGCTGCAGTAATTTGTTAATGAATACAGAATATAAAAAGAGCTAAATTGTGACATCAAAAACATAAAAGAGGGGGTAAGAGTAGAGCTATTGTATGCAATCAAAGTTAAGTTTACCAGCATAAAACATACAGTTATATCTATAAGATGTTTTATATAGGCTTCAGGATAACTACAAAGCAAAAACCTAAAGTAAATACACAAAACATAAAGAGAAGGGAATCAAAGGGTACCGCTATGGAAAATCATCAATTCACAAAGGAAGACAGAAAGAGAAAAAAAGGAAATATGGGAACCACAAGAGACCCAGAAAACAATTAATAAGATGCCATTAGTAATTCCTTACCTATCAATAATTACTTTAAATATAAATTAAATCCTCTAATCAAAAGGCAAAGAATGGATTTTTTTAAAAAGACCCAGGTATATCCTGCCTACAAGAGACTCATTTCAGCTGCATGGAAGCACACAGGCTCAAAATGAAGAGATGGAAAAAAGATATTCCATGCAAGTGGAAACCAAAAGACAGCAGAAGTAGCTATACTTATTATCAGACAAAACAGACTTTAACAAAAACTGTAACAAGAAATAAAGTGCACCATTATATGATGATAAAGGGGTCAATTCATCAAAAAAATATAACAATCATAAATTTATATGCACCCAACATATGAGCACCCAAATATTTTAAACAATTATTAAAAGATCTGCAGGAGAAAACAGATAATTCAATAATGAACAATTATATACCAATAAATTGGATAACCTAGAAGAAATGGATAAATGCCTAGAAACATCTAACCTACCAAGACTGAATCATGACTAAATAGAAAATCTGAAAAAAAACAATGATTAAGGAGATTGAATTAGTAATCAAAAGTCTCCCAAAAAAGAAAAGCCCAGGACCAAATAGCTTCACTGGTGAATTATAACAAACATGGAAAGAAGAATGAATGCCTATCCTTCTGAAACTCTTCCCAAAAAAACTGAAGAGGAAGGAACACTTCCAAACTTACAAGATCAGCATTAATTACCTGATGAGAGAAATTGGTGAGAAAATGGTAGCCTGAACCCAGTGGAGCCTGTGAGGACGGGGAGACATATAGGTGCCAGGGAAGACAACTTGGGCTTAATTAAGTCATACCGAGTGGAAAACGGGGGCGGGGGAGAAGCAGTCAAGTATTTACTGTAATATTTCCTCTTCTGCTTTTCAGTGGGGCCCTAAATCAAAGAAAGAAATGTTTGTTATCAAACAAAATGACTAGAGAGAGAAAACATCATCTAAGGAACAGCATGCTGGGACTTCCCTGGTGGTGAAATGGTTAAGAATCCACCTGCCAATGCAGGGGACACAGGTTCGATCCCTGGTCCGAGAAGATCCCACATGCCGCGGAGCAACTAAGCCCCTGTGCCACAACTACTGAGCCCACGTGCCACAACTACTGAAGCCCGCACGCCTAGAGCCCATGCTCTGCAACAAGACAAGCCACTGCAATGAGAAGCCCGTGCACCGCAACGAAGAGTAGCCCCCTGCTGGCCGCAACTAGAGAAAGCCCATGCACAGCAACGAAGACCCAACACAACTAAAAATAAGTAAAATAAATAAATTTCTTAAAAAAAGGAACAGCAATGCTGCACATTTGAATTTTACTTATTGCCAAAACTGACCTATTTTTATTTTAGCTTCAGTCTGATTTTACACTGCTCTCTTGAGAGCACTGCAAGATGGTATAACTTGTGACATGAGTCTAACACCGATATCCAGTTTAATGAAGCATTTTACTCTAAACAATATACTGCGGACGATATACTGAGGAGAGACATGTTTTTCCAGAGCCATACAAACATGGCTTTTGGTTGATTAGCTCTGAAAACTGTCCAAAATAAATTAATACCTAATGAAAGACAAAAGGCCAGATGCCAAGTTTAATAGGGAGTCACAAAGTGGTGTGACAGCAGTGACACAAAGGAGCTGAGGGGCCTGTGAATTAAATGTTGCATTTGCTGATACAAGTTTTGTGCATTGTCAGGGCTGCAGATGCCTTCTTTATTGAGAGTAAGAATTTCCAAGGCTTATAATCACAAAATATGGTATTCCACAGAACTTCATGGAGTTCCAGCTTGAAAACCAAAGCTGGAAGCACATAGTTTGCTGGATCTTTATAACTCCTTTCTCCAGTGGAAGTTTCAAATTCATTCTGTAAGAAAAGAACGTCACTTTCCCAAGCCCCTACCGAAACCTCATTCATTTCCAGAACAGAATAGTAACAGGACAGCATGACCTGGTGAATCTGCATGTGGGGAAGCAGAATCAGCACACTGGAGGATGTGCAATTTGAGGGCACCTGGAAGGAAATGGGGGAGGAGGACAAGATTCCCTCTCCAAGGAGATCCCACACCATGTGCCATTTGTCCCCAGAAAACAAAGAAGCAGAAGTGGGAGTGTGGCTAGTATACAAACCCCCATGACCAGGTCTGAGCAGACACTGCTCTTTGCTCACTTGCTTACTCTTCTATACAGTGATTTCTCAAACACTTAACTAATATCATTGACCTCATGAGCAGTGAGTTCTGCTGAGGGATGAAAGGACACCAAGACTAATAATAAGGACCCCTTTCCTGAATCAAGGTGAGAATGACAGCAGTCTCCATTGAGAGCTCTCTCTGTAGCATTTGGGGTATTTATCTTATTTATTCCTCTCAACAACCCCTAAGTGTAGGTATTGCTATCATTATTAAAATGGTAGAGAAAATGAGGTTCAGAAAGGTCAAGGGATTGTATCCAAGTTCATGCATCTGAAAAGGTTGTTCAACCAGAATTTTATTTTCTTCTATTCTGACCCCAAATCCCTTGCTCTTAATGGTATAAAACATGGATAAAAGCAAGTCAGGGTAGGCATGAGGATACTTATAATGATTTCTCTATACCCAACGTGGTTCTAAATGCTTTATTGTTTTAATTTATTTAATCCCCACAGCCATGCCATAATATAGGTCTTAGTATTATCTTCATTTTAGAGTGGAGAAACTGAGCCACAGACCTTTACCAAAAGCCATACAGCCAATAAATGACAATGCTGGGACTTGAACCCAGGGAGACTGACTCCAAGGATCCGTGCTGTCTACACATGCTATCCTGGCACCCTGGAAGGGAGAGCACAGATTCAAGGCTAGAAGAGGAGGGGATTTCTTGAAGCTGTAAAGCAGAATAATATGTGGAAGAAATAAGTATTTGAGGGAAGGTGACACTTTGGAACTGCGTTTCAGAAAACAGATAGACATGTAGAAGGAGAGTGAGGTCAGCTGGAAGAAATTCTACCTACATAGATTTCTCTCCACCACTGGGCCTTTATTCTTTATTCTCTATTTACTGCATTGTTTCTTCATAGCATTTTGTGGGTTGTAATCACCTACTTATGTATTTCCTTTCTTCCTTACAGAAAGACCACGAGGGCGGGAGCTAGACACTCCGCATCACTGCATGTCCAGTGCCGGGCACACAGGAGATACCAAATCATCACCCATGAAAAGGAGGAAGAGGGAAGCAAATTAGAAAAGTCAGGAAATGGGTAAAGAGCCAATAATAAGTTCTGCAGGAATTCAGGATATATGTCCAAAATTAGCAAGGAGAGCTTCAGGTAGTAGGTGGAATTTGAGCCAAGCAAGAGTTTTTAAATGTATCTTACTGCATTGATCCTAAGACTTACATATGTTCAGATTTTAACATCTCTAAAATTGGAACCCACTTTTAATGAATGATGCATTTTAGCTTAATTGGCATCATTTCTTCTACCTTAGGAAATAAAATGGCAGTCCACTCAACACCTGATGGCACCTTAGATTTGATGAAATAAAGTACCAATGTAGAAATGACTTGTCTGACTCCCATAGACAATGTCTGTTAGGAAAGAAATGGTGAGGCCAAGACTGACTATGGAGGGTCCTGGAAGCTGTCATATTCTAGACTTGATATGAGAAACTACAGGGAGCCATAGTGACTTTCTGAGAAGAGGAGTAAGCTGAAACAATGCATCACAGATGCTCTGACCTTCGATGCACATTTTGCCCTTTTGGGTCTTGGTTTCTTCTTTAAGAAGATAAAAGGAGGGCTTCCCTGGTGGCGCAGTGGTTGAGAGTCTGCCTGCCGATGCAGGGGACACGGGTTCGAGCCCTGGTCTGGGAGGATCCCACATGCCGTGGAGCAGCTAGGCCCGTGCGCCACAACTACTGAGCCTGCGCGTCTGGAGCCTGTGCTCCACGAGAGGCCGCAACAGTGAGAGGCCCGCGCACCGCGATGAACAGTGGTCCCCTCTCGCCACAACTGGAGAAAGCCCTCGCACAGAAACGAAGACCCAACACAGCCAAAAATAAATAAATAAATAAATATATTTATTAAAAAAAAAACAAAAAGAAGATGAAAGGGTAGATCAGGGTAGCTCTCAGGCCTCTGCGAGCTCTAAAACTTGGTGGTTACTCCAGGTATGAAGCAGCAGGGGCCCGTTGTGGGTGGCAGACAGGGATACAAACCCTGAAAGATGGGCACAAAAAGTATTTTGAAGGAAGAGCATGTGTGCAAAGATGTGGAGGCTGAAGAAAGCATGGGACTGAGGCTAGAGCAGTGTGGCGGAAGATGAGGGCAACAGTGGAGAAGGGCAGAAGCGCCCGGGTGCCATAGTGACAAGTTTGGGCCTTATTCCAGGAACAATGGAGAATTAGGGAAGATTTCATAAGCAAGCAGAACTATCTATTAGAATCAAATCTACACTTAGGCAAAATGGTAGTTCTGTCTGATGTCGGAAGGATAAGCCCCAAATGAGACCCACCTACTATGGGGATCCAGAAAGGAAAATGAAAGAGGTCTAAATGAGAGTGATAACTGTAGGGACAGAAAGAGCTGGACAGGTTTCGGGACACTCAGAAGACAGAATTACCAAGATCTGCTAAGTGACTTAATAGTGAGAGAGAGAACAATCACTTTAATAGTAGCTGTGTTAGTTTGGCACGACTATGATGACCAAATACCACCAGCTGGGTGGCCTGAACAATAGAAACGTGCTTCCTCATGGTTCCGGAGGCTAGAAGTTCAAGATCCAGGTGTGAGCAGGCTTGGTTTCTTCTCTCTTTGGCTTGCAGCTGGTTGCATTCTCACTGTGTCCTCACATGGTCTTTCCTCTGTGCCCACCATTCCTAGTGTTCCTGTGTGCCCTAATCTCCTCTTTTTATAAGGACACCAGGAAGACTGGATTAGGACACACCCTAACTACCACATTTTACCTATCTCCAAATACAGGTCCTATCTCCAAATACAGTCACAGTCTGAGGTTCTAGGGATCAGGGCTTCAATATGTTAATCTGGGGGACATGCAATTCAGCCCATCATAGTAGTAATAATAATAGCAATAGCTAATACATAGAGGGGCTGCTAATTCACAGTCTCACTTTCCACTAGGATGGACTATCTCCATTTTTTTTCCCACCTCCCCTCTGCACCCCTAGCCCTCCTGCCCTTTCATTCATACACTGGGGCTCTGAATCCACCACCATCCTACTGGACACAAAATCATATGTCATGGCTCCCCTTCCTAGCTCTCCAGTCATTCATTACACCCGTGGTTCCCATTGCCCTCACGTGACCTCACCTTCCTTGATCAATGGAAATATAGAAAACCTTCATCCTACCACCCTTCTAGCAGACGTGGCATGCCCTGCCCTCAGCTCATGCCCATAGCCTCCTAGTGAAATCAAAACACCAGGGAAGCAATGTCCATCCCTAGGTGGGTTCTGCAGGTAGCAGACTCTGACTCTGGAGTTTCGTGTGCAGGATGTTTGTTAAGGAGTTCCCTTGGGATGAACACCATGGAGAGAGGGAAAGAATTGGGAATGGGGAGAGGAAGGAGTCATTTACGATGCCAGTGACAGCCTCAGCCAACCTATGGGGAGCCCTGGAGCTAAGTTAGAATTGTCCCAAGCTGAACTTAAATGGTCAGTCCTGTATATGCCCACTGCAACCAGGCATTGGCTGTGGGCCACCAGGGAAGGGCGTGACCTTGGCAAAGTGGCTCTCTGCAGCTGAGGCAAGTACTGAATGGGCTGGCAGTGGAAGGGTGCCCACGGACAAACACCCAGAAGCTGGGCAGCAAGTCTTTCCCTAATGGAGGCTCTGGGTCACACCTCACGATGACCCCAGCAAGTAGCCTCAGCTGATGACTGAGCAGGGATGGAGAATAAATAATCCAGCTTCCTCACCTCGCGAGACTGGGGTTGGCAGGGAGATAACCCCACAACAGGTTCTGCCCTGTCTCCCATGATCTCCCAAACTCAACACCTGCCCAACACCACACCGTTTACTTGATCTCTTCCCTTCCCCTTCCAACTTCCCCCAGGCCCCACCTGTGCTTCTGAAATAAGCCATGTGCATTCACATCCTCATCTCAGGATTGCTTCTGGGAGAACCAACCGAAAATATCCCCCAAAGCCTCTTTACTCATTTTCTCTATGTGATAAAAATAGACTTTTTTTTAAGGAATGACCTATATCTCCAGGCCTCCCTTTTATTGCAATCTCCACTATTTTTCCCCACCAAGAAGTTATGTGAAGTAGTCGTGCATGCCCTTGACACATGCTGATGCCTCAAGGTGCAGACTGTTCACAGAACGTGCTGATTCCTCCACACAATGCTTACTGTTTATCAGAAGGACTCACCCGGTTAACAAGAAAACATCCTTAGCTCTTCTCTTTGACTTCATCAAAAGCAGGTCGGTGAAGCACATTCCTCTGTCATAAACCCAGCAGACAATAAAATCAATCTTCCCTGAATGGTTGTGTCTGGCACCTGCTGACAGCAACTCTCGGGCTGCTCGAGTGCCCACAGCTGTCAGCAGCGTCCAGGGAGATGGTCCCCATACACCTCAGAGACACCTGCTGTTGGCCTATTTGCATGTGCAGATGTGACTGGAGAATAACTCCCCACGGTAAGGGGTGACAGATGGGCTAGAGACCTCCAGAGGGCTTGGTTCTAAACCAGGAGTGGTGGTTCCAGGTGGGGGAGGACAACACAAACACATTTAACCAAGAACAGCTAGCATTTCTTTACCTAGGAAAATTGTCCTAGTTGACAGATGTATGTAGTATGGGGAATGTTTGGTTTGGGTCTTCCGTACTTCCATTTAACCTGTGGTTCTTGACCATTTGGATCCATTTGAGTTGTTAAAAAAGAACAGAGAAACTTATGGTCACCTAAGGGGAAACATGGGGGGAAGTGATAAATTAAGAGTCTGGGATTAACGTACATACAACTACTATACATAAAACAGATAACCAAGAAGGACCTACTGTAGAGCACAGGGAACTTAGTCAATATTCTATAATAACCTATATGGGAAAAGAATCTGAAAAAGAAAGGATAGATGTATATGTATAACTGATTCACTTTGCTGTACACATGAAACTAACACAACATTGTAAATCAACTATACTCCAATAGAAAATAAAAATTAAATTAAAAAAGAGAGAGAAAGAACAGAGAAGAAAAAGGGAAAAATCCCTAGATTTCAGACTCAAAAGCCATAGTCTACCTATTATAGGAAGGCTTCAAAGAACATAAGTTATTGTCCCGAGACAATGAGTTGGGTGTAGGTTGTTTACTTGGGAGGTGATTCCAGGAAGCATAGCGAAATGCTATTGAAACCAAAAATGAGGGAAAGCCAGTAAGTGAAACCAAAAATGAGGGAAAACCAGTAAACAGTGTGTCGATGAGCTGGTTACCACTGTGGGCAACCGGGGCTAAGACTTACGGGGGATCCTCTGAGAAACAGTGTGAAGCACCCCTCAGAACCTTCTCGCTGAGAGACAAGGAGGCTGCTGGCCAACGGCTGCCCACTAGAATGTTGATACTGTGTAATTCTGGTCTGCACCTGCACGGCCAAGCAAGCTCCCATGATAGCAGACAAAGCCCTCAAGCAGAGAAACAACAAGAGACAAGCATCGGCACTTTAGGTGGGAACCCGCAGAGTGTGGGAAGGGTCAATAGCTGCAGCTCAGGTGGGTGAGGGGATGAGAGAATACAGGGCAGGGTGCCAACAGTGCCTGCTGTAATATGCTCAAGGGGTGAAGAGAAGGCAACGAAGACAGAGGCAGAAGGGAAGTCAGGCCGTAAGACACTATGTGACTTGTTGAGAACGGGCTCTGCCCTTTCTGCTCACTGCCCTCCACTGTTCACGTCCAGCATGGGGAAGAATGTCTGAAACCCCCATATATGTTTTGAGATCTAAAGGCAGAAAGGACCCGTGTTCAAATTTCTGGCAGGGCGCTTGAAAGCAAGTGGAGGACTTCCCTGGTGGCCCAGTGGTTAGGACTCTGCACTTTCACTGAGGGGGGCTGGGTTTGATCTCTGTTTGGGGAACTAAGATCCCACAAGCTGCGCAGCACAGCAAAAGAAAAAAAAAAAAAAGCAAGCAGGATCCATGAGTTCCCCCACAGCTTGCTAGCTTGGACCACTAACACAAATATAAAGATGATGTCAGGGAGGGTGATCTCAGGAAACATAAAAATACAAGAAGGCTAGAGGAATGGATAAGAAGAGGCTCAAGGTCATGATGAGAAAGAAGCAGAGTTCGAGAAATGACAAAGTCAGTGGGAAGGTGAACATTTCAGCAGAACTCAGGGTGGAAGGACAGTGATGGTGGAGAAGAGTGCAGCTGAGACCAGGGCAGCAGATGCAACAAAACACAAGTTACCAAGAAAGCTCCAGATTCCCCCTTGAGAGCCACAACACATGTCAATCCCCGACATCCTAGATGCTTCTTCAGAGATGGAAAACGTCCATAAGTTTGTTCTCTAAGTCTGTTGAGTCTGTCTCTGTTTTGTAAATAAGTTCATTTGTATCACTTCTTTTTTAGATTCTGCATATAACTGAATCACTTTGCTGTACACCTGAAACTAACACAACATAATTAATCAACTATGCTTCAACATAAAATAAAAATTTTTTAAATATATGGAAAAAATGTCCAAATTGAATGAGGTTAAATCTAAAATTTCTATGTGATTTAGATTGGGTTTCCTCAAAATGAGAGCCTGGGACAAGGACTTGAGTGTAGGTGTCTGGAAGGCGATTACAGAGAGCAGGAGGGGGAACTGGAAGAGGGAAACAGGGACGATGTCAAAGCCAGGATATGGGGTGTTATAGAGGGATCCACCTGGAGGTAGGAACTCAGTTCCATTGGAACATTTTGAGAGTCGTAGAGAATCACCCACCTGAAGGATGGAAGGCTGAGGCATTTATCCACTGGCTCCTGTTTCCCAGTGGTCACGGGATGCTCTCTGTATTAGTCAGGCTCCCCCAGAAAAGCAGAACCAATAGGATATGTGTGTGTGTGTGTGTGTGTGTGTGTGTGTGAGATCAGAAATAAATGAAAAAGAAATGAAGGAAACACCTGCAAAGATCAACAAAACTAAAAGCTGGTTCTTTGAGAAGATAAACAAAATTGAGAAACCATTAGCCAGACTCATCAAGAAAAAAAGGGAGAAGACTCAAATCAACAGAATCAGTAATGAAAAAGGAGAAGTAACAACTGACACTACAGAAATACAAAGGATCGTGAGAGATTACTACAAGCAACTATATGCCAATAAAATGCACAACCTGGAAGAAATGGACAAATTCTTAGAGAAGCACAACCTTCCAAGACTGAGCCAGGAAGAAACAGAAAATATAAACAGACCAATCACAAGCACTGAAATTGAGACTCTGATTAAAAATCTTCCAACAAACAAAAGCCCAGGACCAGACGGCTTCACAGGCAAATTCTATCAAACATTTAGAGAAGACCTAACACCTATCCTCAAAATCTTCCAAAATATAGCAGAGGGAGGAACTTTCCCAAAGGCATTCTAGGAGAGCACCATCACCCTGATACCAAAACGAGACAAAGATGTCACAAAAAAAGAAAACTACAGGCCAGTATCACTGATGAACATAGATGCAAAGATCCTCTACAAAATACTAGCAAACAGAATCCAACAGCACATTAAAAGGATCATACACCGTGATCAAGTGGGGTTTATCCCAGGAATGCAACAATTCTTCAATATAAGCAAATCAATCAATATGATACATGATATTAACAAATTGAAGGAGAAAAACCATATGATCATCTCAATACATGCAGAAAAAGCTTATGACAAAATTCAACACCCATTTATGATAAAAACTCTCCAAAAAGTGGGAATAGAGGGAAGCTACCTCAACATAAAAAAGGCCATATATGACAAACCAACAGCCAACATCATTCTCAATGGTGAAAATCTGAAACCATTTCCTCTAAGATCAGGAACAAGACAAGGCTGCCCACTCTCACCACTATTATTCAACATAGTTTTGGAAACTTTAGCCACAGCAATCAGAGAAGAAAAAGAAATAAAAGGCATCCAAATCAGAAAAGAAGAGGTAAAGCTGTCACCGTTGGCAGATGACATGATACTATATATAGAGAATCCTAAAGATGCCACCAGAAAACTAGTAGAGCTAATCCATGAATTTGGTAAAGTAGCAGGATACAAAATTAATGCACAGAAATCTCTTGCATTCCTATACACTAATGATGAAAAATCTGAAAGAGAAATTAAGGAAAAAAAATCCCATTCACCATTGCAACAAAAAGAATAAAATACCTAGGAATAAACTTACCTAAGGAGACAAAAGACCTGTACGCAGAAAAGTATAAGACACTGATGAAAGAAATTAAAGATGATACAAACAGATGGAGAGATATACCATGTTCTTGGATTGGAAGAATCAACATTGTGAAAATGACTATACTACCCAAAGCAATCAGATTCAAGGCAATCCCAATGGCATTTTTCACAGAACTAGAACAAAAACTTTCACAATTTGTATGGAAACACAAAAGATCCCAAATAGCCAAGCAGTCTTGAGAAAGAAAAACAGAGCTGGAGGAATTTGGCTCCCGGACTTCAGACTATACTACAAAGCTACAGTAATCAAGACAGCATGGTACTGGCACAAAAACAGAAATATAGGTCAATGGAACAGGATAGAAAGCCCAGAGATAAACCCATGCACATATGGTCACCTTGTTTTCAATAAAGGAGGCAGGAATATACAAAGGAGAAAAGACAGCCTCTTCAATAAGTGGTGCTGGGAAAACTGGACAGCTACATGTTAAAAGAATGAAATTAGAACACTCCCTAACACCATACACAAAAATAAACTCAAAATGGATTAAAGACCTAAATGTACTCATTTTCATAGCTTTAATTTAACTTGTTCAACACTGAAGTATGGAAGGACAATAGCCCCTACAATCTATTTGTATTTTTTGTGTGGAGTGTTTTGAATTCACTGTCCATTTTCTTCATTCACTACATAAAGTAGGAACTCAATCTTTTCTCAAGCAGTAGCTCATTCAATCATTCATTCAACAAACTAGGTACTACTTTGTCAGGCCCCATGTTAGGTCCTAATGACACCAACACTTGGTCACTACCTGGAGTTCATATTCTAGCAAAGAAGCAGGGATTACACCAATAGTAAGTGTATTAAGTGCTATAAAAAGGGAAATACAAGGTGTTATGCAAGCACATAGGAGAGGCATCTAACCAAGGTTAGAAGGTCTGAGATGGCTACCTGGACATCCTACAATTTGATCCCAAGAAACAGCACCATCTCGCCCCAGTTTTTGTACAATTTAAGGTATAAATCAGTGAAGTGGGAGAGGAGACAAAATCTCATATTTTATTGATAGAGCCTTAATTAGTGGATATAAGCTAGCATGAAAGCCAAAAGGACCTGAATTAAATACACAGCCAGGCCAGGTGGTATTGGAACAGGTTAAGCAAGAAGGACAGAGCTGAGCTAGACATGCCCGGTTATTATTTCCAATTTTACCAATCAAGCAAATCAGTCATAACAAAACAAACAAACAGTAACAACAAAAACAGCAGAGCAAAGGGTCAGAAGTGTCACACCAGACCACTTGGAAGAAACCATCATGAGTGTGTAAGAAGTAGGAGCCTTATATTCACAAGAGAAAGCCATTACCTCTTTCCCTAACTGGTTTCTTCTTGACCTTCTGTTCTCTTTAACAACAAAAGAAAAGTCACTACAACTCCTGATGGTTCCCACTAACAGCATAAATCCATCGCACAAACAGTTCTACATTTAATAAATACCTTTGATGTACAAAATGATCTTTTTGTTGATTTATCATTTTGGACATTTTCCATTATCACCATATGTTTCCCAAGTGCAAGGCTGAGTGTCTAAGCCATTCCACTTAAAATGCAACAGATTTATGTCATAAATTGAAAAGCTGCCAGCAAAAATTATGCTACTTTTTCTCTGTTCTACCTTCTGAAGAATATAAGAATATTTCCTTTTCTAAAAACTCAGGGAAAGAAACATTAATGAAAATTAAGTATGAATATTCCCAGATATTTCACATTTTTATTTCCTGCCCTTACTCCAAACTCAATATTTCATTATCTATCTTCTAGATGAGTAAACGTTTAGTGCCAAAAATATGCCAGAAACTAAGCGGGTACTTGGTAGAGTGTATAATGAAATCATGTATGTGACAGTCTGTTATAAACTACAAAGATTCAAAAGGGTTACCATCTTGTAAAAGTGAGAGAATCCCTTTCATAAATTCATGAGTGCATTCATATTTCAAAGCATTCACAAAATGGAAAATGCGGGTGATTTTAATATTATTGTTCATGTCCAGAAACTTCCTGGATGTCAGCAGGAATTATTTTTTTA
This sequence comes from Monodon monoceros, assembly GCF_005190385.1. Classification (NCBI taxonomy): domain Eukaryota; kingdom Metazoa; phylum Chordata; class Mammalia; order Artiodactyla; family Monodontidae; genus Monodon; species Monodon monoceros. The sequence goes on along the minus strand of NW_021703767.1, from coordinate 142,173,140 downwards.
AATAATTGGGTAATGGTGGTGGGCTAAGTGAAGTGGAGGTCCAAAGTTCCTTATACTCCAAGTAATACTGCCTCTTCCCAGCCTCTACCCTCCATCAGCTTGAGTGAAGATGCGGAGCTGAGCTTGTGTCCTTGGCAACACCTCTATCCTACCCTCGGCACCATCACCCCAACACTCACAGCCTCGCCACCACTATCTGCCTTGGAGACCATGAGCAGCAATTCCATATGCCTCCAAATCAGGAAGGCCCATAGCCCGTTGTATCCCTCATCCCCATACAGCTCTGCACAATCCTTAATCTAACCTGTCTACCCCTCCCCCAGCCCTTTTGTGGAACTCCTGATGCAGCATCAGCAAAATCCCCTTCTCCAGATGTGTGCTGCTGGTGGGGGGGGGGAGGAGCACAGTGCTGTGCACACTCAGGTCACAGGTGGGCCACCTGAGCTCCAGTCCCAGCTCCGCAACTTACAACCCCTGATCCTGAGCAAGACACCCTGCCTGTCTATGCTCTAATTTCTCCATCTGTAAAATCAGGCTAAAGAGAGATTCTGTTTTGAGGACTAATTTAATATATAAAGCATCATGGAAGAGTTCCTGGCACATAGTAAGTGCTTTGTAAGTTCCAACCCCTCCTCCATCTTTCCTGCTCCCAGTGAGCCCTGGCTCTCCCTGAGACCCTGCTTTCCTTAAAGCTCTACCAAAGGTATCTTTCTCTCCATCCCCCTCATGCTAATGTGACCAAAGGTTGAATGAAGGTGCTTCTTGCTCCATGTTACCCCTTCTGAACCATCAACCTTCCTGCCTCCCAACTACCCTCTCCAACTCTGAGGTCCATGCATCAAACCACACCTACCATCACCAGACACCAGATCACCTTGCTCACTCCTCTGAGGACTTCAACTCCTGCATCATTATTACTGTAGCTCTGCTGTTATCATACCTTTTGGTGATTTCAATGTCTTTGGGGATTACCCTTTCAACTCCCTTGCTTTTTACTTTCCTACTCACTTCACCTTCAGTTTCTCCTTAGCTTTAACTCAACAACTTACTGCCTTGGTTATACTGTACACAGACCTTGCCACTGCCAATAAATCCATCCCCTACCCATGGTCTCATCCTCTGACCATTGCCTCCTATCCCTCAGCTCACTCCCTTTGTTAGACAGTCAGACATGAGTGGGTCCCGCCCCATCCTGGACAGGGTCATCTTTCCCTCCCCCACCTGGACACCGGTGACTGGAACACATCCAGAGATCCTCCCTTTTGTGGTTAAGGACCGCTAAGTTTTCAGCCCTATCAGGATCAAGCAAGATAAAACTGCCAGCACAGGTTGGCACAGACACATGGAGATCTAAGAGGTGACCCCAAATAACCCGGGGTTCATTATGCCCTATTTATAATAAATTAGCGTCAGGATTTTGCCTCCCCACCCCCGTGGGTTTCACTTGGGTGCTTACGGGCGAGCACCTGCACACTAGGAGAAAAGTGATATAACCTAAAGTTGTCAATCAACTTGTCAGTCAAATGACGCAGGACAGGGGGAGGGACCACCACTCTAAAAAACCCAACCCGACCCCACAGCGAGGCTGCTTCTGGTTCCCAGACAGCCCACTCTCCTCCCTTCTCAAGGGTGTACTTTTGCTTTGCTTAATAAAACTCCTGCTGCTGGAAACTGCTCTATGTCTCTCGATTGAATTCTTTCCCTCGAGGGGACAAGAACCAAGGAATTGCCATTCCGCCGGTGACACCTTCACTGCTCCTGACACCAACAGATTTGCCTTGCAAGTTCTCTCAGTGCATTGATCCTACGACCCATCCATTCACTAGCCTCACATCCAGACTTCCCGGCATAGTATTAACCTGAAGACCACAGTCTGTTATTCCGTCTTTTCCTTCCATATAACTTCAACTCCTTTGCGCCTTCACCCTTAATTTTACTCGCCTGGCAAAACCCAACCCTGGTGAAGTCCAGCTCTGCCCATTCTGTACTTTCCTCCACACAGCTGAATACAGCTGGAAAAAACTTCAAAATCAGGCTGACATACCTCACTTTACATTCATAACCACTAACCTACGAAAGCGCAAGTGGACCTAATTAACCATATTCTTTTTCCCAACTCCTTTAACTCTCCTCCTCTATTCAATAACTATTTTATACCTTTCCTTACCTCAAACTTCCAACACCTCCTCTGTAATACTTATTCTCTGCTGGGAATGACCCTTCCTATTTCATAGGAAAACGGAAGTGATCAGAAGACAACATTTCCACCATCAATACCCTGGCCTTTTCAGTTTCCCCTTCAGATCCACCCTCCACCCTTCCCTCCTTTTCTGGGCCCAGGAGTCAGACCTCTCTGGACTGCACCAGCTTCACTGCCCTTGAGCACTGGTTGATTCAGCCAATGAGAGAACCAGAGAATGGAGGTCAGGAAGGGGGGGGCTGGACTTTATCCCCTGGACTCCCTCCCTTCTGGTCTATAGATTGACAGTGACTGCATTTCTTTTGTAAGGTCCCAGCCCCCATCAAATGGCTCTCCTAAAGTTACAGACAGCAGTAGCTCCACTGGGTTCCAATAGCAGCCCTGTCCCTGGACTCTTCAAGCCTAGAGTGGTGACAGCTCCCAGCCATGACTCACATGAGCTGCTTCACCCACTAGCTCCCGTTAGTTGCCCCAAAGTGTCCACTCCTCTGTAAGTAATGACTTTATTAACCTCTCCTCGGTTACCCCACCCAAGCATGCTGCCAGATCCTCCTAATATACCCTCACCCTCCTCCATTTGTGCCCTTACTCTGTGCCAGCACTCCCACCCCCATCCCATAACCATGATGCACCATCTGGCTCTTTTCTAAGGCAAATCCCGTCACTTGTCCCCAGATTCCCTCACCTATGAAAGAATATCCCTCTAATGATTAATCACTTTCACCTCTGTGTTATCATTTTTTCTCTCTCTACTGGACCATATCTGTTGGCTTGCAAACATGCTAGAAGAGCTCCAATCAAAAATCTTCTATTTCTTCACATCATCCTCCAGCAGCTGCCCCATTTCTCTGTTCCACTTTAAAGCAAAAGCCCTCCAAACTGTGGTCTATTCTGTCTCCCATGCTTTTCTAACATTTCCTAAAATCCTCTCCAAATAACACTCCAATTAAAGCACCTTCTCCAACACTTAACCCAAAAAGCCATTACTGAGGTTACTAATGACCTCCCCATAGGTAGTCCAATGGTCACTTCTCAGTCATCTCCTACATGGCTCATCAGTAGCATCACACATGTGATGACTCCATTCTTCTGGGAGTCTCCAGGGCAACACTTTCTCTTGGTTATTTGCTACCTCACTGACTACTCTTCTCCAATAGACTTTGCTGGCCGCCGCCTGTCTAATGTTGGAATGCCTTAGGACTTAGTTCTCACAGGACTTCCCTGGTGGGAGGGTGGTTAAGATTCCTCACTTCCACAGCAGGGGGCCCAGGTTGAATTCCTGGTTAGGGAACTAAGATCCCACATGCTGTGTGGTGAAAGAGAGAGAGAGAGAGAAAGAAAGAAAGAGAGAGAGAGGGAGGGGGAGGAAGGGAGGGAGGGGGGAAAATAGATTTAGTTCTCAGACCTCTACTCTTTGTCTACTTCAGTGACTTCATCCCGCCTCATGTCTTTAAATTTTATTTTTCTCTAGCCCAACCTCTCCTGCAAACTACAGGGTGCCTAATATACCTGTCTAGTCAACGAATTTGGAGGTATACTAGGCTCCTCAAATTTAGCTCATGCAAAATGAAATCATTAAATCCTCCCCACCCACCTTTCAAGCTCTTCCTCCTAGACTTCCCCATCTCAGTAAATGCAACTCCATCCTTCCATCTGTTCAGGCATCAGAGCCACCTCTGACTCCTCTCCTTTGGCACATCCTATACCTTATTATCGGCAAATCCCACGAACTACACCTTCAGAATGTATCCAGACTCTTGCCCTTTCTCACCATCTCCACATTTCTCCCCTCGTCTAAGCCAACAGCATCTCATCTGAAGACTGTTTTATACCCTCCTAACTGCTCCCCCTGCTCCACTGAGACTTCCCCTGGGATCCAGTATAATAGACCAATTTCCCTGTTTCCCTTACTCAGCTGTATTTTCTCACAAGGTAGTTATCAACATCTAACATAATCTATATTCTCACATTTGTTTTCTATCACCTCTTAAACTCTAGGAGAGTAAGGATCTCTGTTTTCATTTATTGCTGTATTCCATCGCCTGAAAGAATATGTAGTAGCCAATAGTCACTCAATATATATTTGTCTAATGAACAGTTGAATAAGTATTGAAATAAGCCACAAATGATTTCATGATCTAAATTCATCATGTGACTAGAATGGGAGACCCATGTGACTAGGATACCATAGCACATGCGGCCATTGTTAATAATCATGTACTCCACGGGCAGACTTAAACGTTTGTAAAGTATCAACCAGTAAAGTCTTATCTCGTTTCTTCATAGCTTAGTACTTAATACGTTATTCCACAGTGAGCTTGGAAAACTAGTTCTGAAAGAAACTATACAATGTTTCTTAAGGAAAGAAAATGAAAATCTGTTCCAGCTAGGATGAAGAGTGAGAACAGAGGCTAAAGTAGAAGGTGCAGGCCAGCTGGGAAAACAGGGCCATACTGGAAAAAATGAAAGATAAACTTGGGTACAGGGAGACTGACTGTGAAATGATATTCATCAAGCGTTTATTAAATGCCTATTCCTTGCAAGATACTGGGCTGGATGCCAGGACTGAGGCACATATAAGCATGAATAAGGCAGGTTTCTGTCTCCAGGTATTTATAATCAAATATAGCAAGTAAGGGCTTCCCTGGTGGTGCAGTGGTTGAGAGTCCTCCTGCGGATGCGGGGGACATGGGTTCACGCCCCGGTCTGGGAGGATCCCACATGCCGTGGAGCGGCTGGGCCCGTGAGCCATGGTCACTGAGCCTGCGCGTCCGGAGCCTGTGCTCCACAACAGGCGAGGCCACAACAGTGGGAGGCCCGCATACCGCAAAAAAAAAAAAAAAAAAAAAAAAATATATATATATATATATATATATATGGCAAGTAAACCATATGCTTGAACAACTCTAATACAGGTAGAATATGAGGTGTCAGAAAAGAAGAGAAGGTGAGAAGAAAGAGGCTCCTGGGTGGCAGAGTGACTGATAGAAATAAAGCAGCAGGTGGAACCAAACACTATTCTAAAACTTTAAGCCTAAAGTTCCAGAAAAATTGTAATTACACAAACAGAAGTGAGGAAAATCCGTCTGTCAAAGTTACAGGATTAGTTTGAAATGGCAGTGGGCCATTGGATAAGCCATCAGATAAGCCATCATCCAGGGGGTCCCAAACCTGGCTGTTCCTGGGACAGGACTGCCTAAGGAATTTCCAAAAAATACTAACTTCTAAGTCCTAGCCCATAACCACTGAATCAGAATCTCTAGAAGTGGAGCATATTAGTATGTGTGTATTTTCTGTCTAGGTATGTGGATGTTTATGTGACAGGTGTGTGTGTGTGCACATGTGGATTTCTTAGGTCGTGATACAGATAGTCTGTAGACCATTATTTAGAACCACTGCTATTGACAGCTAAAAATATAGGAGTGAAAAGAAGATGTGGAATCATTGGAGAAGTTATAATTCTTTCACCAGTGATGACCTAATTCATATACTGAGGACTGGCAGCTCTGAGAATGGAAGAAAATCTGGATTCACTGCTTCACAAGAGTAGAATTAGACTGACATTCAGGGGACAAAAGGAAGACACAATTAAGAATTCTGAAAACAGACTAAAAATACTTCTTAGGAGAAATTATGAACTGTACCAATTCAATAAGCAAGAAAGTACTTCTTATGCATAATAAAATATGGAGTCAATTCCCAGGTATATCCATGCCCACATGCATATTTTCCACTTTTTTGTGTTTTGAAACTCAGCGATGTAGTGTAGCAATTATTCATGTCCCTCTCCAAATATTTTTGAAAAAGAGAATTGCTATCTTAAAATAATGAACACTAAACTGAATGGTGCAGAACAGATGCAATGCCCAAAAAGACAGGTCTTGTTAATTAACTCAGTACTCATTAAAGATGAACAGCTCATGAAGCTAAAACATAATTGTGCTCGTTTAAAATGTATAATTAATATGGAAGAGAATGTATTATTAAAATAAAATAATATGTTCATGCAATGTTTAGTCTGTGGCCTACTTGGGAAAGTATAGTCTTAACTTTTACCATGATCAACCTCATTATTTTATTCAAGCGTTTAACCAATATTTACACGGCAAATTATTATATAATAATAATTTATATATTCTTCTGAGCACATTACAAACTTTAATTTATTTCATGCTCTAAGCAAACACTGAGGTGTAGACTGTCTACCTCAGAGAGGAGTCTGAGGCAATGTGAGCCTAAGAGGCTTGCCCAAAGACTACAACTAGAAAAGATTCAAACCCAGACCACCATCTCCAGAATCCATGTTAAGACAAAGCAATTGCCATAACAATATTAATTTTATTAATTTTGAAGAAATTTAATTTTTGTCTGAAAATAGATATCAGAAGTTAGTTTGTAGTATTTCACCACTCTAGCTAATGAACATATTAAAATAAACAGATTTGGAAGATGAGCTGACTGAAATAGAGTTATCCACATATCTGATTTTCGAGTGTCCCTTATCTTGGGATGGGTTTCCCCAGGAGCAGCTGCTGGGACCAGGCTGTGAGAGGGAGCAGCCTGTTTGGGAAGTGATCTCAGGAAGCGCTGGAAGGGAAGTGCGCCCACGAGGCAGGAAAGGGGAAGAAGGTAACACAGTGCGTTTCTGAGCAGGTGACCTCCATGGGTAACACTGACTCAGTGCCACTGGGATTCTGGGGAGCACTGTGGAACACGCACTTCCAAGGCACCAGGGAGCTACCAGACATGAGAGCTCTTTTGAAAATATATTTGCTTAGTCAAGTACAAAGTATCTCAGACATTATATAACATTAGTAAAATTTTATCAAGGTTGTAGCAAAGATAGATAGTGGTAAGGTGAATCCCCATAAAATTTTTCAGTGCACCGTTTTACATAGAGGAAAAACTCTGAGTAACATTTACAGTAAACCCCCTATGTGTGAACCATCAAGTTGTGAACTTTCAAAGATGCAACGTGCGTTCAACTGTCCAATCACGTAAGTTAGTTCACATGTCTGGTGTACATTGTCACGTGCATGCATCCTCTACAAATGGTTGTGCTTTAGTGTACTTTACTGTACAGTACTGTATACAGTAGTACAGTATCTTTTTTTCAAGCCCAGGATGTCTGGAAGCAAGTGTAAAAGCAGCTGACATAGCTGGTACTGCTAAGAAGCACCAAGGAATAATGATTATGTTATTCACAGTACCTAGACTAACTTTGTTGGACTTATGAACAAATTGGACTTATGAACATGCTCTCACAACAGAACTCGTTCGCATGCAGGGGACTTACTATAAAACCCAGTTCTCTTGAGCTATGTGATCTAGGATAAGTGGCTTAACCTTTTTCAACCCATGCTATTACGTGGAAAATAGAAATAATAATACTTGTCTCACAAAGGTGTCAATAGATGCGTATTATTTTTCTTGGAATTACTTATTTCTTTGAAAAATTCACCCTCCTTTATTCCATGTGTCCATGAAGGAGCTGTCTACCATGATGACTGGTCACCCTCCAACAAGGACCAGCAGGTGACCCAAGCAGGGCCTGCCAGAGTTTTTACTGAAGTTAAAATAATAATGACTCTGAAAGAGGAAATTCCTCATCCACTGCTTTGCTGAAATGACAGGATGAAGTTACAGACACAAGCGGCCTTCTTAGCAGATACATGGAGAGACCCTGCCTGCAAAGAAATCAAGCAACACCCCCAAAGAGGAGTATCAGCCTTTCTGAAGCATTCAGGGTTGTGTTTTCTAAGTGGTTCAAATGGGGATACAGGTGCTAAGAGGACCATGATCCTTCTCTTTCTTCTTCCTCTTCTTAGTCTTGCACCCGCACAGCTGAAGCAGTCAGCAAACTCGGGCTCCCTTGGAATTGGCCACACCAGGGTCTGGAACTGAGTTGGAAGTAGATACACTCTCTCTTGCAATGCCTTTCTTATTCCATTTTCTCTACTATTGACTATCATGGCTTTTGTCCTATAGATTTGGTGTTAGGTCCCACAGCACTACTGGGATCTCAGGAAACAAAGTTAGTAAAGGGCAGATCCTGGATCCAAACTCACAACTTCTTAACCTAAGAGTCCTATTATTCCCATTATGCCCCAAGAATAGCAAAAATAATACAGAGAAAATAGCATGCAAACTTGAGGGTCTTCTTATAATTAAATGAATTTGGGACAGTCCCAGGCACTGTACTACTTTGTATATCTAACACAGTATTCCTAAGGAATTTAATAATAAATGCAGTGTCTCAGTTGGAAACAGCAGCAATAATCTTTCAATAATTCATTGAGAAAAACGTAGGTGGGAAGAAAATAAATTTGGTGTTAACACATTTAATGATGGCTCAAAATGGTAAAATTATGAAAGAAGCATGAAAAATAGATATGCTGTTGTTCAAATGACTAATTTTTTGAGATTGAAAGTCTTTTTTTTTTTTTTTTTTTTTTTTTGCTGTACGTGGGCCTCTCACTGTTGTGGCCTCTCCCGTTGCGGAGCACAGGCTCCAGACGCACAGGCTCAGCGGCCATGGCTCACAGGCACAGCCACTCTGCGGCATATGGGATCTTCCCGGACCGGGGCACGAACCCGTGTCCCCTGCATCGGCAGGCGGACTCTCAACCGCTGCGCCACCAGGGAAGCCCGAGATTGAAAGTCTTTATATGAGAATAAAGAGATTTTTGTTTGTTTTAGGATGGAATTTTTATTTTTTCCAAATAACTTCTAATGCAATTAGAATAAAATATGATAAAGACATATCTGTACACCACATGTAATATTTTATACAGCACCAGTGAGTACCACAGAAATAAGTGTTGATATGAATAATTCATTAAGAAGGAAAATACATATTACTTCAGTAACACTTATCTACAATTATTTTCAACCTCATTAAGGTGCCAAAACTCTTCAAAATGAACACAGAATGACAGTATAGCAGTGGCTGCATGACCAATAATAAAGGGATCAAAGAGAAAATAAGGAATCTGTGTCTTGGTCTAAGAAACACAAAACTATCTTAGGGAGACATGGCTTTGTTAACGTTATTCAAGGCTGCCTCAGCTACATTCGAGTAACTATCATTTAAATGGCTGGTGATCACTGCAATCACAGCCCAGTCCACCTACTAAACAGCAGAGAGTGAGAATTCAGCCACAGAAAAAATCTGTCTGTCAAGTCAAAAACAAAGCCTGAGAAAGTCAGAGAATTTAGGTGCCATTAGCATCACCCATGCTGCACAAAGAAGACTGGACAATTACTGAGATGTTGTATCACTGTTCAAATTTTATCCCATCAAACTCAGGATATGTAGTAACCAAGACCAGAGCTTTAATCTCCCTTTAAAAATAAAAGTAAATAAGTAGCCCTGAAGCTACTGAATGCATGGAGTCACTCTCATAACAAGCGGCCAACAACCCATCCCACGAAAGATAAAGTAGGAAGAGCTGAGCACAAACAGCGGCATAGTCTGTGCATCCTAAAAGGTCATGCCCTTAAGTGACATAGTGATGAAGGTATACCTAGATTTTATACCTATGGGCACATGGCATGAGTTGGATTGAGGGCAAAGAGCAAACCAGAGTTTCCTTTTCACCTGCCCTAGGTGGGTCTTTAGGATCATAAATTGGCGATGCACTCCAAATTGAATGCCTGACTTGGTACAGCATCATTCATTCCATGATTAATTAATTTCTGACAGCATGTCTATAAATGTTTGCCACTCCTACCTAATTCTCCCTTAATCTGTAAGTTAGAAGATGTGAGAGAATGATTTCCTATATCATGGCATTACTCAGAGATTGCCAAGATGTCACCATACCGTTGGTGCAAATGTAGTCACAGTAATAATAATAAAATTCATTTTATTGGGACTTTCTACCACCCGCATAACTCAGTATCCCACACCCCTGCAGAATTTCCTCTCAAGAGTGTCTCGTGGTTTCCAGGAGGCATCTTCACAGAAGGTTACCACTCATCTTCTTATGGAGCCCTTTATTAATGGAAACTGTCCATAAAGCCATCACACAGTGTTACTGTACCACATTACCCATGTTCTGAGTGGTCCTTCTATTAATACTCCCAGTGATGAAAAGCCACATAGCCCTGAACCAACTGGCAGAGAAGGGGTCAGTCTATAGGCTGAGGTGGTTGGCTCCAATTCCTAAAGTGAAATTGGGGTGCCGCTACAAAACAGGAGCAAAGAGGACTATGTGTGGAACCCAGGTGATTCCCTAGGGTGGCCTTAGTATTCCCTTGACTAATGCTAATTCTCCTTAGAAAACTTCAGCAACCAAATACAAATAGAACCACCAAGGGCTCAAATCCCTTGATGGCCCACTAGGAAAGAACAGAGGCTAGCCAAGGTACTGGCAGAAGATTAGGAGAACAGGAATGGAGTATGAAGGATGGGATCTATGATTATCAAATTAGACGTCATGGCCAGATCCAGAAGATGTGGTGGCTATGTGTATATCAAGTACTTCCCCTGCTACCTTATATCAAAGTCATGGTTAATATTTTAGATTTTAGGTGGAAGGGCAGCTGAATTGATATTATCCTATGATAATATGTATCTGGTAGGACTTTCTTTCCCCCTGCATAGGAAACATATATTCTTTTTACTCAAAGAATAGTGGTAGGTGTTAGGGGCCAGAGCTAGAGAGTATTTATTTCCCTCTTCAATCTCCTCTTTACTCTTCTCTACCTTATCCTGTGCTGGATCAGGGGCAACTGTCATTAAAGCATTAATGGTATCTCTTGCCCTCTGGCTTCTCATTAAGCTTGACCAAGAGGAGTCAGTGACAGAAAATCAGACTGGAAGGGGAAGAGTAAGGTCAGGGTGTTTAATCTTCCAGCACTTATTCTGCTGGGTTGCTGTCACTTAGCTGCATTTTTTCCATCAAAATCAAAGCTCCTGGAGGCAGCCCCTTCGCACAGCATAGCTTTCACTCCAGGTCCAGCAACTGCTTCCACTCTTCACCCCTTCAAGTGTAAGATTCAGCATCTTAACTACTGCTGGTCCTAGGATGCTGTGCCATCTTTCATTGGTTTCTATTTACCTTGTCCACTTCTTTGTAAACATTCCCTTTATCTGCTCATTACCCATTTGAGGAACGTACTTTTTTATTGTCAGGACTGAAACTCGTACAAAACCCAGTAACAAAAAAGAGCAAAACCCCTGAACAAGTAGACATGAAATATTCTCCAGGGGATACCATATGCTGTGCCATGAAACAAGTCTCAATAAATTTCAAAGGACTGAAATTATATTAGGGTGTTCCCTCTCCATAACAGAATTAACTTAAAGGTCCATAATGGAAAGAAATCTCGGAAAAGCTGTAACAGTTGAAAATTAAACAAAACGCTTCCAAATAATCTATGAGTCAAAGGAAAGTTTTAAGAATACCTTAAGCTGAATGAAAACAAAAACACAACATATCAAAATTTGTGGGAGTTAATGTAGTGCTTTGAGGGGGAATTTATACCTTAAAGTACTTATCAAGGAAAAATATCTCAATTAGTAACCTAATACTCCACCTTAAACTAGAAATAGAAGAACAAACTAAACTAATGCAAATAAAGAAAGGAAATAGTAATGATCAGTGGAAATCAATGAACTAGAAAACAAAACAACAGAGAAAATCAATGAGATTAAAAGTATATTCTTTGAAAAGATCAAAAAGATTGGCAAACCCTTCTCAAAACTAACCATAGAGGATCTTAGTAAACTTATAAGTTAAAAATTGAATTAATAATTAAAACTATTCCCACAAAAAAAGCCCAGGGTCAGAAGTCTTTACTTGTGAATTCTATCAAATATGTAATGAAGAAATAATACCAATATTTCATAAACTCTTTCAGGAATTAAAGGAGGAGGAAACACTTCCAGCTCATCCTATGAAACCAACACCAGAGAAGATCTGGTGAGGGAATGTAAATTGGTACAACTGCTATGGAGAACAGTATGGAGGTTCCTTAAAAAACTAAAAATAGAACTACCACATCATCCAGCAATCCTACTCCTGGGCATATATCTGGAGAAAAACATACTTCAAAACGATATGCACCCCAATGTTTATAAGAGCATTATTTACAATAGCTAAGACGTGGAAACAACCTAAATGTCCGCTGACAGATGAATGGATAAAGAAGATGTGGTATGGGGCTTCCCTGGTGGCGCAGTGGTTGAGAGTCCACCTGCCGATGCAGGGGACGCGGGTTCGTGCCCTGGTCTGGGAGGATCCCACATGCCACGGAGCGGCTGGGCCCGTGAGCCACAGCTGCTGAGCCTGTGCATCTGGAGCTTGTGCTCCACAACGGAAGAGGCCACAACAGGGAGAGGCCCGCGTACCACAAAAAAAAAAAAAAAGAAGATGTGGTAAGTATATACAATGGAATACTACTTGGCCATAAAAAAGAATGAAATAATGCCATTTGTGGCAACATGGATGGACCTAGAGATTATCATACTGAGTGAAGTAAGTCAGACAGAGAAAGACAAATAGCATATGATATCACTCATATATGGAATCTAATTAAAAATGATTTAAATGAACTTAGAAAACAGAAACAGACGCACAGATTTTGAAAACAATCTTATGGTTACCATAGGGGAAAGGTGAGGGGGAGGGATAAATTAGGAGGTTGGGATTAACATACGCACACTACTGTATATAAAATAGATAACCAACAAGGTCCTACTGTATAGCACAGGAAACTCTGCTCAATATTCTGTAATGACCTATATGGGAAAAGGATCTGAAAAAGAATGAATATATGTATAACTGAATCACCTTGCTGGACACCTGAAACTCACACAACATTGTAAATCAACTATACTCCAATAAAATTCTTTTAAATATGCGAAGTAAAAGAAACCAGATGTGAAAATTACATATTGCATATGATTAGATTTTTACGAAATGTTCAGAAAATACCAATTTATAGGGACAGGAAGCAGATTAGTGGCTGCCTGGAGCTGGGAGTGGTCCCAAAGATTGACTGCAAATGAACCCAGCAGAGTGTTTTCCAGTGATGGAAATGTCCCAAAGCTGTACTATAAGGATGATGTATTTACCAAAAATCATTGTACTGTACACTTATAATGGGTAATTTTTATTGTATGTCAATATGTCCCATGAAAAATGGGGGTAAATTCATGTGACAAGGTTTCAGTCTCTTTCTTATAGGTGGGTTGTGGAGATTCAGAATTTGCTTACACTCCAACTACAAAATTAATTTAAATGGTCAGGAGCATACCTTCAACATAATGGAGAAACAACTGGCAATTGCAATTAGGCAGCATGCTGATAAGACTTTGTTCAATATGCTGATGTTGGCATGTAAACTAGGTTGCCTACACTTACCATAATGTCCTTGGATGAACCAGGTATAACTGACGGCCTATTCTAAGCATTGCCTAGTTTTCTTCTTACCTGTAGAACAAGGCAACCTAGAACAGCTTCCTTCCTTCCTGAAGTTGCCCTACTGAAAAGGTCACATTAGTTGGTATCTCCCTAATATATCTTATACAGTAACTTGATGAAAATTACCCAGTTTTCTAAGTAATTTTCAGGCTTGTATGGAAGACTAGGATAAATGTGCATTTCCTTTCCTTTGAAACCCCAAGCAATTTGTCATGCACTTTTGCTTCAGAGTTATAACAACACCTTCTTTTTGATGTATTCAGAGGTGCTCTTTCTTCATCAAATATACTACAGGTTACCTTGAAATGCATGCCCCTCTGTCCCTCCTCCCTGCTCCTACAGAACAAGGTGAGACCTGCCAGGACTATTCTTTCTCCTTGAAATCTTCAATCCACTTTTTAAAGCAATCCCCAAAGAATTTTATTTCCTGTTTTAGTTTTCTTTTCAGAATCCATGTATCAAGAGCTTAATAATGATGTGTGCCCATTCTGTAAGTTTGCCCCACGTCACACATCGCACACAGTTAGGGGTAGGTCTGTGGGTTCTGCAACAGGCAAAGCTCTGCAGGTTAACTCTGAGGGGTTATGAGGCCCAGCTCCAGCCCTGACAGTCATCATGATCTGATGGGGAAGACAAAACGCACATATAGAAAACCACAGAGAATCAAGTTTTTCAGCTGAGTGCCAGCAGAGGGAAGATGGTCAGTGTCTTAAATGATTGCTTGAAAAGGATAACCAAAGACAAAGTTTTGAGTGGAAGTAATTTATCTGGGCAGCAACCCAGGAAGCATACCAGGTCAACAGGGAAGTGTGAGAAAAGGAAAGCACGATGAAAGCTCCCCATCACGGACAAATGACTTGCTCCCTCCTGGTTGGGAACTCCGGGAGACATCACAAGTACCACCTCACGCTGGTCACAGTGGCCATCATCACAAAGTCTACAGACAATAAATGCTGGAGAGGGCGTGGAGAAAAGGAACCCTCCTACACTGCTGGTGAGAATGTAAATTGGTGCAGCCACTATGGAGAACAGTGTGGAGGGTCCTTAAACCAAAACTAGAGCTACCGTATCATCCAGCAATCCCACTCCTGGGCATACATCCAGAGAAAACCATAATTTGAAAAGATACCTGCACCCCAATGTTTATTGCAGCACTGTATACAATAGCCAGGACATGGAAATAACCTAAATGTCCATCGATGGATGAATGGATAAAGAAGATGTGGTATATATATACACGTACACACAATGGAATATTACTCAGCCATAAAATGAATGAAATAATGCCATTTGCAGCAACATGGATGGACCTAGAGATTGTCATACTGAGTGAAGTAAGTCAGACCAGAAAGACAAATATCATATGATATCACTCATATGTGGAATCTAAAAAAAATGACACAAATAAACTTATTTACAAAACAGAAACAGATTTACAGACTTAGAAAACAAACTTATGGTTACCAAAGAGGAAAGGTGTCAGGGAGGGATAAATTAGGAATTTGGGGTTAACATACACACACTACTATATATAAGATAGATAACCAAGAAGGACCTACGGTATAGCACAAGGAACTCTACTCAATGCTCTGTAATAACCAGAATCTGAAAAAGAGTGGATATATGTATATGTATAACTGAAATCACTTAGCTGTACACCTGAAACTAACACAACCTTGTAAATCAACTATACCCCAATATAAAATAAAAATTAAATTAAAAAAAAAGAATCAAGAAAAACAAAAAATACGCAGGCAAAGTTGCCTCACTCACGCCCATCTGTCTTTGGCTGAGGAAGGTGGAAGGTGTTAATTCCACAGCACTTCCAGCCTTCCTTGCACGGGGGCAAGAGGAAGTCCTCTGTAGAGGGTCGAAGGTGCTGGCAGTAGGACGTCATCTGCAGGAACTGGGAAGGTGAATGCCAGGGGGTTACAGGCAGAGCAACCCTGCAGCAACCAGCAGAGACTCTGTGGGGAATGGCTTTTCAAACCTTCTTAAAGAAGATACTGTGACTTGGTAGGGAAGAATAGAGTTCCCAAGAACATGCAAAGAAAAGGGCATGAGTGTGAACACGCCGAGAAGAGGGAAATGGGAGATGGTGACAGCATGGGTTCCAGGAAATGGCCTGTTCCATGGAGCTGTTATTTAAGGGGGAAGGCATCACTTTTATCCTAGGATCTTTGTATCTGCAGGTATTAATCATCTCATTGTACACAGACTGATTAAACTCTCACTGGAAAATGAACAGCTCTTGGCTCAGAAAGCAGCAGACAACGTGAGAAGTTAAGAGGGAAATCCTAAATGAAACTCATGTGCTAGAAAGTAAAAATTTGAGCAAGGCTAACATTTAAAATTTTTCATTATACAGCAAAGGAATGAGCAACAATGGCCCTTAAGTCAAGTCAAATGTCTACAAAGTACAAGGCACATAAAGCTTAATCCAAGGGTATATTTGCAGGGTGTCTCAGACAGTGACCTTCAAAGAATCACCTATGACATTTCTTTAAAAACACATATGCCTAAGCCAAATACCGGGATGTTTGGATTTAGAATCTCCTAAGTGTAGATCCTAAGTACCTGTATTTTAAGATCCATAGGTTATCCTAATACGCACCTTGGGTCATGAGCTGCTGGTGGAGAACAGTCCTGTGTTTATGTAGTTGGACTGTGGAGGAAGGCTGGGGAAAGGGGGAGAAGACAGGAGTGCAAATAGAAATGACCTCTGGCCAGTAAATAAAACACTAAAGAGGGAGAAAGAAAAGAGTGTGGCAACACTAAGAGAAAAGAAGTCCCCTACCCCACTCTCATGGTGCAACAAGGGAGCTTCGCACGTGACCTGCTGGCTCTCCATAGCAGGCATGGCTTCCCAAAGCCTAAGTCAACAGTCAAGTTAGAAATGCCCCATAGACATTTCCCCCATAGGAAGTGGGCCCAACTACAGCCTGAGTGTTAACCACCCAGGCCACAGAGATAAGGAAGACTTAGTGGGAGCACATCCCATTTTTTCCTAAGGAAAGCAAACATGACCAGAAAGCAGCAACTTGGGAGCACACAGGATAGAGGATTGATCAGCTTTGTGTACTAGCCACTGACTGAATGTTGGGTATTGAGAGCTTTGTTGATTAACAGCTATCATTTATTTCATCCACTAATGTGCAAGTTGGGCACAGCCCAGCAAGGACAACACGTCTCTGCTCAACATGGAATCATCTGAGATAGAGAATCTACTTCCCAGTTGCTTCACTCACAAGTGGCAAGTTGGTCTTGGCCATCAGCTGGGAATTCAGCCAGAGCTACTGGCCTGGGGACTCAGCTCCTCTCCCTGTAGGCGTCCCCTGGGGGCTGCGTGAGCTTCATTACAGCATGACAGCTGGGTCTCAAGGGTGAGTTTTCTAAGAGATTGGGAGCTGTAGTTGACAATCTTTAAGGCATGGGCCTGGAAGCTGCTCACTTCCACCATGTTCTATTGGTCAAGCAATTGGACTCTGGGCGATCAAATTAACTACTCCCAATTTGGGGGTAGTTCTCTAAAAGGGGGTGGTAGAATGTGACCTATCAAGGAAGAGGACAGGAGTGTCCTTTTTCTATCTTCCAAGGAATAGGAAGAATAATAGGAATGGGGTAGTAGCGAGAGAATCTTGAAGGTGGTTCCGGCAGAGGACAATCACATAGTAAGTGATTGACAGCTGGGTGTAGGGTGAGAGAGAAGAAAGGATAGGCAGTCCAGCATAATTTGTTATGGGTAAGTTAGTCCCCCACTAGATGTGTGTCCAAGAGATGTGACTCCCAGGTGCTGTACCACAGGGAGGGCTGAAAATTGGGGGAAGACAAAGATGATTGCTTGCCCATAAATTACCTCATATCCAAAAAGAGGGCCCAGACAGAGGAACTATAGGAAGAACAGAAGGAAGGAAGGAAGGAAGGAAGGGAGGGAGGGGAAAGAAAGAGAGAAAGAGAGAAAGAGAGAAAGAGAGAGAGAGAGAG
>NW_021703767.1:142036256-142155124 GCF_005190385.1 Monodon monoceros | reverse complement strand
AAGAAAGAAAGAAAGAAAGAAAGGAAGGAAGGAAGAAAGAAAGGAAGGAAGGAAGGAAGGAAGAAGGAAGAAGGAAGGAAGGAAGGAGGGATGAAGAAAGAAAGAAGGGAGGGAGGGAGAAAGGGAAGAGAGAGACAGAGATAAATTTAAAATAAATTAAAAGTTCTAGGGAGTTCCCTGGCAGTCCAGCAGTTAGGATTCAGCATTTTCACTGCCACGTCCTGGGTTCAATCCCTGATCAGGGAAATAAGATCTCACAAGCCACACAGTGCAAACAAAAAAAGAAAAAAAATTCTAAATTAAGATAAGATTAAAACAAATTCAGTCATAAAGTTTTAGAATAATCAGAAACATTTAACAAATTTAAAACTTCATGATTCCTAAGTCAAATTCGAAAAGAATCACAGCATACTGTTCTGTAATTCACAGAATAACGTGTCAGTGGCCAATGTATCATTAAATTATTGACTAATTACTCTGCGTTCACAGCTCCCACTGTGATACAAAAGCGCCATTTATTTCACATGAAATATAACTGACCTCAGTGAATTCCCATCACTCACGCCTTGTTTTTGGAGGAACTACATCTTTATTGATTCTGATTTTGTAATGCTTTGAAGATAATAAATTGTTTGTAGAGCTAAAACATTTCCTACAGGCCTTATTATTTTTTTAATAACCAAATTACTCCCAATTTCACAGGCTTATTTGTATTCCTGCCTTTTCCCCTTTTTTCTGATTTATTAGCACAGACTGTACATATTTTCCCCTTCAAATACCATAACTCTGCACAATCAACCTGAAAGAACTATGTTCTCATCACTACCATCAGTCATACTCTCAGAACAAAACAAATTAAAATTGTTCCTGTTATAGATGCCATACAAGGAAGGGTAGCAAAGTACAGCAGTGTAACGCATGGAGACACAGCCATTGAAGTCCTATATGAGTCTGCCGCCTACTAGAGGGGCCTTGAGAAGTTACCTATCCCCTTGGAGCTTTATTCTCTTTATTGGACTTTGGGGATTAATAATTCCTGCCTTACCTAGTCCACCATCTTGTCATTAAAAAATCTCATAATTTTTATGAAGCATGTTACTAAAGTTGTAACATCCCACAGGAAATTGCTGACATACACTTCAGAGTCTAACATGAAAAGAAAGGTGGTGTCTCTGGAGTTGGCTTTGTTGCTGAAACTCATACAGTGGGGTTAATGCTTGAGATTAAGAGTTGGACTGTGGAATCAGATAATCTGGGTTCAGATTTCAGCCCCTCCACTCACTAACATGGTAACTTATGATAAATTTACTAATAAATGTTTTAAGTGTTTTGATAAATGTTTGATAAAAAGATTCTCTGAGACTCTGTGTCTTACCTGTGAAATTGAACCAATAATACCATATGGTCATGATGATTGAATAATAAAATACATGCAGGATTTTTCTATTTTCCCAAAGGTAGGAATAATGACAAGGGCAAATGGGTAATGTCAAGAGAATCTTGAAGATGCCCAGCACATAATAATACTTCAATAATTGGTAGCAAATATTACTGCTGATAACTCATGTTATAACAAAAAAAATCTGTTCTTCTCCCTTCATTTCAGCCATGATCAAGTAAGACTTATTCCTGGGATGCAAGGATACTTCAACATATGTAAATCAATCAATGTGATACATCACATTAAAAAAATTAAGGGTAGGAGTCCAGAGAACCAGTCAAGCAGCCACTGGTCCTCTAGATCTAGCGCCACCTCCCTGAGGGACCCCTAGTGATGAAAATGCCAGGAAAGATTTAAAGACATTACCAGCCTTTCCAACCAAAACTCTACAGGAGCACCCCTCCCTTGCCTACTGTGAGGACAGGGTAATTGAGCATTATTTGAAAATCAAAGGTCTGACTCGGGGTCAACCTGAGGTTCAGAATATGCAAATAGCAGAAGCTCTACCAACCTATGGAGTCCATTATTCTGCAGTAAAGGATAAACAAGGACTTCCTTGGTGGCTTGGAATCAGCTATAAAAGAATTGGCCAGTATGATTTGCAAGATAAGGTGAAACCTCAGAAAGAGGCAAAACAGATCCGAGAAACTTGCACAAGCCTCTTAGATAGCCTCATCCACCAGAGGGCAGACAGCAAAAGCAAGAAGAACTACAATCCTGCAGCCTGTGGAAGAAAAACCACATTCACAGAAAGACAGAGAAGACGAAAAGGCAGAGGACTATGTACCAGATGAAGGAACAAGAAAAAAACCCAGAAAAACAACTAAATGAAGTGGAGATATGCAACCTTCCAGAAAAAGAATTCAGAATAATGACAGTGAAGATGATCCAGGAACTCAGAAAAAGAATGGAAGCAAACATTGAGAAAATGTAAGAAATGTTTAACAAAGACCTAGAAGAATTAAAGAACAAACAAACAGAGATGAACAATACAATAACTGAAATGAAAACTACACTGGAAGGAAACAATAGCAGAATAACTGAGGCAGAAGAATGGATAACTGACCTGGAAGACAGAATGGTGGAATTCACTGCTGCAGAACACAATAAAGAAAAAAGAATGAAAAGAAATGAAGACAGCCTAAGAGACTTCTGGGACAACATTAAACCAACAACATTCATGTTATAGGGGTCCCAGGAGGAGAAGAGAGAGAGAAAGGACCAGAGAAAATATTTGAAGAGATTATAGTCAAAAACTTCCCTAACATGGGAAAGGAAATAGCCACCCAAGTCCAGGAAGCACAGAGAGTCCCATACAGGATAAACTCAAGGAGAAACACGCCGAGACACATAGTAATCAAATTGGCAAAAATTAAAGACAAAGAAAAATTAATGAAAGCAGCAAGGGAAAAAACGACAAATAACATACAAGAGAACTCCCATAAGGTTAACAGCTGATTTCTCAGCAGAAACTCTACAAGCCAGAAGGGAGTGGCATGATATACTTAAAGTGATGAAAGGGAAGAACCTACAACCAAGATTACTCTACCCAGCAAGGATCTCATTCACATTCAATGGAAAAATCAAAAGCTTTGAGACAAGCAAAAGCTAAGAGAATTCAGCACTACAAAACCAGCTCTACAACAAATGCTAAAGGAACTTCTCAAAGTGGGAAACAGAAGAGAAGAAAAGGACCTACAAAAACAAACCCAAAACAATTAAGAAAATGGTCAAAGGAACATACATATCGATAATTACCTTAAATGTGAATGGATTAAATGCTCCAACCAAAAGACACAGGCTTGCTGAATGGATACAAAAACAAGACCCATATTTATGCTGTCTGCAAAAGACCCACTTCAGACCTAGGGACACATACAGATTGAAAGTGAGGGGACGGAAAAAGATATTCCATGCAAATGGAAATCAAAAGAAAGCTGGAGTAGCAATACTCATATCAGATAAAATAGACTTTAAAATGAAGAATGTTATAAGAGACAAGGAAGGACACTACATAAGGATCAACGGATCAATCCA
Source organism: Monodon monoceros (assembly GCF_005190385.1). Lineage (NCBI taxonomy): Eukaryota > Metazoa > Chordata > Mammalia > Artiodactyla > Monodontidae > Monodon > Monodon monoceros. The sequence goes on along the minus strand of NW_021703767.1, from coordinate 142,151,646 downwards.
AGAAGAAGATATAACAATTATAAATATATATGCACCCAACACAGGGGCACCTCAATACATAAGGCAACTGCTAACAGCTCTAAAAGAGGAAATCGACAGTAACACAATAATAGTGGGGGACTTCAACACCTCACTTACACCAATGGACAGGTCATCCAAAATGAAAATAAAGAAACAGAAGCTTTAAATGACACAACAGACCAGATAGATTTGACATTTATAGGACATTCCATCAAAAAAGAGCAGATTACACTTTCTTCTGAAGTGCGCACGCAACATTCTCCAGGACAGATCACATCTTGGGTCACAAATCAAGCCTCAGTAAATTTAAGAAAATTGAAATCATATCAAGCATCTTTTCTGACCACAACGCTAAGAGATTACAAATGAATTACAGGAAGAGAAACGTAAAAAGCACAAACACATGGAGGCTAAATAATACGTTACTAAATAACCAAGAGATCACTGAAGAAATCAAAGAGGAAATCAAAAAATATTTAGAGACAAATGACAATGAAAACACGATGATCCAAAACCTATAGGATGCAGCAAAAGCAGTTCCAAGAGGGAAGTTTATAGCTATACAAGCCTACCTCAAGAAACAAGAAAAATCTCAAATAAACCATCTAACATTACACCTAAAGGAACTAGAGAAAGAAGAACAAACAATACCAAAAGTTAGCAGAAGGAAAGAAATCATCAAGATCAGAGCAGAAATTAATGAAATAGAAACAAAGAAAACAATAGCAAAAATCAATAAAACTAAAAGCTGATTCTTTGAGAAAATAAACAAAATTGATAAACCATTAGCCAGACTCTTCAAGAAAAAGAGGGAGAGGACTCAAATCAATAAAATTAGAAATGAAAAAGAAGTTACAACAGACACCACAGAAATATAAAGCATCCCAAGAGACTACTACAAGCAACTCTATGCCAATAAAATGGACAACCTGGAAATAAATGGACAAATTCTTAGAAAGGTATAACCTTCCAAGACTGAACCAGGAACAAATAGAAAATATGAACAGACCAATCATAGGTAATGAAATTGAAACTGTGATTAAAAATCTTCCAACAAACAAAAGTCCAGGACCAGATGGCTTCACAGGTGAATTCTATCAAACATTTACAGAAGAGCTAACACCCGTCCTTCTCAAAGTCTTCCAAAAAATTGCAGAGGAAGGAACACTCCCAAACTCATTCTATGAAGGCACCATCACCCTGATACCAAAACCAGACAAAGATACTACAAAAAAAGAAAGGTGCAGACCAATATCAATCATGAATATAGATGTAAAACTCCTCAACCAAATACCGGAAAACAGAATCCAAGAACACATTAAAAGGATCATACACCATGATCAAGTGGGATTTATACCAGGGATGCAAGGACTCTTCAATATATGCAAATCAATCAATGTGATACACCATATTAACAAATTGAAGAAAAACCATATGACCAACTCAATAGATGCAGAAAAAGCTTTTGACAAAATTCAACACCCATTTATGATAAAAAAAAACTCTCCAGAAAGTGGGCCTAGAGGGAACCTACCTCAAAATAATAAAGGCCATATACGACAAACCCACAGCAAACATCATTCTCAATGGTGAAAAACTGAAAGCGTTTCCTCTAAGATCAGGAATAAGACAAGGATGTCCACTCTCGCCACTATTATTCAACATAGTTTTGAAAGTCCTAGCCACGGCAATCAGAGAAGAAAAAGAAATAAAACGAATACAAATTGGAAAAGAAGAAGTAAAACTGTCACTGTCTGCAGATGACATGATACTATACATAGAGAATCCTAAAGATGCCACCAGAAAACTACTTCAGCTAATCAATGAGTTTAGTAAATTTGCAGGATACAAAATTAATGCAGATATCTCTCGCATTCCTATACACTAATGATGAAAAATCTGAAAGAGAAATTAAAGAAACACTCCCATTTACCATTGCAACAAAAAGAATAAAATACCTAGGAATAAACCTACCTAGGGAGACAAAAGACCTGTATGCAGAAAACTATAAGACACTGGTGAAAGAAATTAAAGATGATACCAACAGATGGAGAGATATGCCATGTTCTTCGATTGGAAGAATCAATATTGTGAAAATGTCTATACTACCCAAAGCAATCTACAGATTCAATGCAATCCTTATCAAATTACCAATGGTATTTTTTACAGAACTAGAAAAAAAAATCTTAAAATTTGTTTGGAGACACAAAAGACACCGAATAACCAAAGCAGTCTTGAGGGTAAAAAAATGGAGCTGCAGGAATCAGAATCCCTGACTTCAGACTATACTACAAAGCTACAGTAATCAAGACAATATGGTACTGGCACAAAAACTGAAACACAGATCAATGGAACAAGATAGAAAGCCCAGAGATAAATCCATGCACCTATGGTCAACTAATCTATGACAAAGGAGGCAAGGATATGCAATGGAGAAAAGACAGTCTCTTCAATAAGTGGTGCTGGGAAAACTGGACAGCTAGATGTAAAAGAATGAAATCAGAACACTCCCTAACACCATACACAAAAATAAACTCAAAATGGATTAGAGACCTAAATATAAGACTGGACACTATAAAACTCTTAGAGGAAAACACAGGAAGAACACTGTTTGACATAAATCACAGCAAGATCTTTTTTGATCCACCTCCTAGAGTAATGGAAGTAAAACCAAAAATAAACAAATGGGACCTAATGAAACTTAAAAGCTTTTGCACAGCAAAGGAAACCATAAACAAGACAACCCTCAGAATGGGAGAAAATATTTGCAAACAAATCAACAGACAAAGGATTAATCTCCAAAATATATAAACAGCTCATGCAGCTCAATATTAAAAAAACAAACAACCCAATCCACAAATGGGCAGCAGACCTAAATAGACATTTCTCCAAAGAAGACATACAGATGGCCAAGAAGCACATGAAAAGCTGCTCAACGTCACTAATTATTAGAGAAATGCAAATCAAAACTACAATGAGGTATCATCTCACAGCAGTTAGAATGGGCATCATCAGAAAATCTACAAACAACAAATGCTGGAGAGGGTGTGGAGAAAAGGGAAGCCTCTTGCACTGTTGGTGGGAATGTAAATTGATACAGCCACTATGGAGAACGGTACAGAGGTTCCTTAAAAAACTAAAAATTGAATTACCATATGACCCAGCAATCCCACTACTGGGCCTATAACTACAGAAAACCATAATTCAAAAAGACACATGCACCCCAATGTTCACTGCAGCACTATTTACAATAGCCAGGTCATGGAAGCAAGGCCCACCAACAGACAAATGGATAAAGAAGATGTGGTACATATACACAATGGAATATTACTCAGCCATAAAAGGGAACGAAACTGGGTCATTTGTTGAGACGTGAATGGATCTAGAGACTGTCTTACAGAGTGAAGTTAAGTCAGAAAGAGAAAAACAAATATCGCATATTAACGCACGTATGTGGAACCTAGAAAAATGGTACAGATGAACCGGTTTGCAGGGCAGAAGTTGAGACACAGATGTAGAGAACAAACGTATGGACACCAAGGGGGGAAAGCCGCAGGGGAGTGGGGATGGTGGTGTGATGAATTGGGTGATTGGGATTGACATGTATACACTGATGTGTATAAAATTGATGACTAGTGAGAACCTGCTGTATAAAACTATAAATTAAATTTAAAAAAAACAACATATCCACTATCTGGCTTGTGGGTACTAACAGTATATTCATCAAGTGTAACTTTTTTAAAATGAAAAAAGAATAAATCGAAAAAAAAGAAAACAGAAAATTTTTAAATGTAGGGTAAAAATCATATGATCATCTCAATGGATGCAGAAAAAAGCATTTGACAAAATTCAATGTTCTTATATGTTAAAAAACTATCAACAAATTGGGTATAGAAGGAATATACTTCAACATAATAAAGACCATGTATGAGAAGCCCACAACTAACATTGTCCTCAATGGTGAAAAGCTGAAAGCTTTTCCTCTAAGATCATGAAAAAGATGCACACTCTCGCTACTTTAATTCAACATAGTACTGGAAGTCCTAGGCAGCACAATTAAGCAAGAAAAAGAAATAAAACACATCTAAACTGGAAAGAAAGAAGTTAAATTGTCTCTGTTTGCACATGACATGATATTAAATATAGAAAACTCTAAAGGCTGCATAAAAAACTGTCAGAACTACACAATGAATTCAGTAACATGGCAGGACACAAAACCAATATGTAAAACTCAGTTGCATTTATATAAACTAATAACAAACTATCAAAAAGAGAAATTAAGAAAATAATCCAATTTACAATAGCATCAAAAAAAAGTACTTAAGAATAAATTTAACCAAGGAGGTAAAAGATCTATACACTGAAAACTATAAAACATTGATGAAAGAAATTAAAGAAGACAAAAATAAATGCAAAGATATCAATGTTCATGGATTGAAAGAATTAATGTTGTTAAAACACCCATACTACTCAAAGCAATCTACACAGTCAGTGCAATCCCTACCAAAATTCCCATGGCATTTTTCAAATAAATAGAAAAAAAGTCTTAAAATTCATATGGAACCACAAAACACCCTGAATAGCCAAAGTAATCTTGAAAAAGAAAAACAAACCTGGAAGCATCATACTTCCTGATTACAAAGTTATATAGGCATACCTTGTCTTTTTGTGCTTTGCTCTATTGTGTTTCACAGATTGACTGTGTTTTTCACAAACTGAAAGTTTGGTGGCAACCCTGCATTGAGCACATCTATTCAAGCGATTTTTCCAACAATATTTGCTCCCTTCATGTCTCTGTCACATTTTGGTAATTCTTGCAATATTTCAAACTTTTTCATTAATAATATATTTGTCATGGTGGTCTGTGATTAGTGACCTTTGACTTTACTACTGTAATTGTTTTGCCGTGCCATGAACTACACCCACGTAAGACGGCAAACTTAATGGATAAATGTTATATGTGTTCTGACTACTCTATCCACCAGCCATTCCCTCATCTCTCTCTGTCACCTCAGGCATCCCTATTCCCTGGGACACAACAATATTGAAATTAGGCCAGTTAGTAATCCTACAATGGCTTCTAAGTGTTCAAATGAAAGGAAGAGTCACATATCTCTCACTTTAAATCAAAAGCTAGAAATAATTAAGTTTAGTGAGGAGACAGGCTGAAAGATAGGTCTCTTGTACCAAACAGCCAAATTGTAAATTCAAAGTAAAAGTGCTTGAAGGAAATTAAAAGTGCTACTCCAGTGAACATGAATAAGAAAGTGAAATAGCCTTATTGCTGAGGTGGAGTACATTTTAGTGGTCTGGATAGAAGATCAAACCAGCCACAACATTCCCTTAAACCAAAGCCTAATCCAGAGCAAGGACCTAACTCTCTCCAACTCTTTGAAGACAAAGAAAGTTGTGGAAATGGTAGAAGAAAAGTTTGAAAGTAGCAGAGGTTGGTTCATGAGGTTTAGGGAAAGAAGCAATCTCTATAATATAAAAGTGCAAGGTGAAGCAGCAAGTGCTGATGTAGAATCTGCAGCAAGTTATCCAGAAGATCTAGCCAAGATAATTCATGAAGATGGCTACACTAAAGAACAGATTGTTAATGTAGATATCATAACCTTCTACTGGAAGCAGATGTCATCTAGGACTTTCATAGCTAGAGAGGAGAAGTCAATGCCTGGCTTCAAAGTATCAAAGGACAGGCTGACTCTCTTGTTAGGGGCTAATGCAGCTGGTGACTTTAAGCTGAAGCCAATGCTCATTTACCATCTGCAAGTCCAAGGGCCCTTAAGAGTGATGCTAAATCTACTCCGTGTTCTACAGATGGAACAACAAAGCCTGGATGACAGCACATCTGTTTACAACATGGTTTACTAAATATTTTAAGCCCATTGCTGAGGCTACTGCTCAGAAAAAAAGATTGCTTTCAAAGCTTGACTGCTCACTGACAATGCTGGTCTTGTAAGAGCTCTGAGGGAGATGTACAGTGAAATTCATGTGGTTTTCATGCCTGCTAACACAACATCCATTCTGCAGCCCATGGATCAAGGAGTAATTTTGATTTTAAAGTCTTATTTAAGAAATACATTTCATAAGGCTATAGCTATTATAGATAGTGATTCCTCTGATAGATCTGGACTAAGTCAATTGAAAACCTTCTGGAAAGATTCACTATTCTAGATGCTGTTAAGAACATTCATAATTCACAGGAAGAGGTCAGAATATCAACATTAACAGGAGTTTTGAAGAAGTTGATTCCAACCCTCATGGATGACTTTGAGGGGTTCAAAACTTCAGTGAAGGAAGTAATTGTAGATGTGGTGAAAACAGCAATCAAATTAGAATTAGAAGTGAGGCCCGAAGATGTGCCTGAATTGCTGCAATCTCATGATAAAATGTTAACAGATGAAGATTTACTTCTTACGGATGAGCAAAGGAAGTGGTTTCATGAGATGGAATCTACTCCTGGTGAAGATGCTGTGAAGATTGTTGAAATGACAACAAAGAATTTAGAATATTACATAAACTTAGTTGATAAAGCAGGGGCAAGATTTGAGAAGACTCCAATTTTGAAATAAATTCTACTGTGGATAAAATGCTATCAAACAGCATTGCAGGCTACAGAGAAATTCTTGAAAGGAAGACTCAATCAATGCAGCAAACTTCACTGCTGTCTTATTTTAAGAACTTGCCACGCCCACCCCCAACCTTCAGCAACCAGGACCCTGGTCAGTCAGCAGCCATCAACACAGAGGCGAGACCCTCCACCAGTAAAGAGGTTAGGACTCACTGAAGGCTCGGGTGATGTTTAGCATTTTTTAGCAATAAAGAATTTTTAATTAGGGTACATACATTTTTTAGACATAATGCTACTGCACACTTAATAGACCACAGCATAGTGTAAACACAGTTTTAATATGCACTAGAAAACCAAAAAACTCCTGTGAATTGCAATACTGTGATACTTGCTTTATTGTGTTGGTCTGGATCGGAACCCATAATACCTCCGAAGTATGACTTTAGTAATCAAAACAGTATGGAATTGGCACAAAAACAGACATAGATCAATGCAACAGAGTCAAGAGCCCAGAAATAAACCCATGCGTATGCGATCAATTAATTTTTTATAGAGGAGCCAAGAATACACAATGGGAAAAGAATAGTCTCTTCAATAAATGATGTTGGAGAAAACCGATTTCCAATGCAAAAGAATAAAACTGGACCTCTATCTTACACCATACACAAAAATCAACTCAAAATGCATTAAAGGCTTGAACGTAAGACCTGAAACCATAAAACTCCTAGAAGAAAACATAGGGGAAAAAACTCCTTGACATTGGACTTGGCAATATTTTTTTTATTTGACGCTAAAAGTGAAGGAATAAAAACAAAACTAAACCAGTAGGACTACATTAAACTTAAAAGCTTCTGCAAAGCAAACAGCAGCAAAATGAAAAGGTAATCTGTGGGACGGGAGAAAATATTTGCAAACCACATATCCGATAAGGAGTTAATATCTGAAAAATGCAAGGAACTAGTATAATGCAATAGCAAAAAAAACAAATAATTCAATTAAACAATGGGCAAAAAACCTGAACAGACATTTTTCCAAAGAAGACATACAAATGGCCAACAGGTACATAAAAAGATGCTCAACATCCTTATCATCAGGGAAATGCAAATCAAAACCACAGTGAGATTCACTCACACCTGTCAGAATGGGTCTCATCAAAATGACAAGAAATAACAAGTGATTGTGAGATGTGGAGAAAAGGGAACCCTTGTGCACTGTTGGTGGGGATGTAAATTGGTGCAGCCACTATGGAAAACTGCACGGAGGATCCTCAAAAAATTAAAACTAGAACTACCATATGATTCAGTAATCCCACTTCTGAGTTTATATCCAAAGGAAATAAAATCACTATCTTAAAAAAAATCTGCACTCCCCCCTGTTCATTGTGGCATTACTCACAATAACCAAGGTAGGGAAACAACCTAAGTGTCTGTGGATGGACGAATAAATAAAGAAAATGTAGTGTGTGTGTGTCTGTGGATGGATAGATAGATGATAGATAGGTAAACAGATGACTGTATACTATTTATATAATATGGAATATTATACATAATAGAATAATAAAGGATAGTAAATGCGATATATCTGTAGTGATAATCTATAACGGATAAAATATATATATATATATATGCGGAATATTATTCAGGCTTTAAAATGAAGGGAAACCTGCCATTTGTGATATGGATGAACTTGGAAGGTATTATGGTACATGGAATAAACCAGATAGAGAAAAGCAAATACTACATGATGTCACTTATATTGTTATTGAACTTAAGTCCGTGTGCCCCACGCACAGTGAGGCCAAACAATACCAAAACGTCCGCGTTTGCAGCAGAGAAAGGTTTATTACAGGGCCATGCAAGGAGACGGCTGGCTCATGCCTTAAAAAACCCTGAACTCCCCGAAAGCTTTCAGCAAAGCCCTTTTACAGGAAAGGTGAGGGAGGGGCATGGTTAGTTGTTGCAAACTTCTTGGCGTCAGATCTTTTGTTCTTGAGGTCAGGTCACGGTCAGGTCACAAGGTTCCTATAAATCTCCACCAAAACAATGATTATTCTCTGCTCTGACGGAAAGGGCACTTTCACCCTCCCAGGCCCAGGCTCTGGCTAAGAGGAGGGGGTCCCAGTCTGGCCAGTTACCCTGCCCGGGAGCGTCTGTCCAGCAGCCAGTCTGGGTCCTCCCGCCAGTGCCCAGGCCGGGCTAAAGAGGCAGATCTCAGCTGGCGGCGCCCTCAGGGCCAGGTCCCCAGGGCCTGCCCAGCTGTTGTCACTGAGGGAACCAGGCGCCCAGGACCCCGCCGGCCCTCAGGCCTTTCCTTTAAACTGGAGAAAATCATTTGTATCGGATCAACAGGAGTACCTGCTGTAGCAAACACCCATCAGGTGAATTCCCAGCTCACGACAACTGCCCGCCTTTGAGGACAGCCCCATCACAGAGATGGACCTTAAGTAACGATGTGCAGTGTCCTGGCAACTTAACCCTGACCTCCGGCCACCTCCTAGGGGGGAGACAACTGACCTAAGCTGGACCCAGTTTTGAAATGAACGGAAAGACTGAAGGTGGTGGAAGCTGGTACCTGAATGGCCATGTCCGTACACGCCAGGTGCTGAGGCCTCCGTGGACCGAGGAACCCGCGGACACCGCCGCCATCAGGTCACCGAGCGGGAGAGGTTCGCACTGCTCCCAGGCCTGGGTCCGGCCAGCATGCGGCCGCGGCGAGGGCTCTGGGGCTCCTCGGGACACAGCTCCCAGCCTGTCCCCGGTCCCCCAGCTCACCAGAGGGCCCGGAGAGCCCGGGTAGAAGGCTGCACACGCCTCTCCCCAAGTTCTCTGCCGTGAGGCCCCCTGGGAGCCTAACTGTGGGCGGAGCGGGGCCCCTAACCGCGCTCAGGGTCTCGCGACAATGGCTTTGCGTTATCGGGTATCGCCTTTGCGTATCGCGATAACGGCTGTGCACTTTTCTAAAAGTGCAAAGTACACAAATGCCGGTAAACAGCCACTAAAACAATATGTGGAATCTAAAAAAAAAAAAAAATTGAACTCATAGGAACAGGAAATAGAATGGCAATTGCCACGGGCTGGGGATTGTGAGAAAGAGGGAGAGATTGGTAAAATGGAACAAACTTTCAGTTACAAGATGAATAAGATCTGAGGATCTAAAATAGAACATGGTGACCGCAGCCGATCATACTGAATTCTATCATTTAAATTTGCTGAGAACAGAACTTGTGTTCTCCCCAAAGAAATAAAGGAAATAGGTGAGGCGACGGATGTGTTAATTAATTAACTCAATGACGGGACTCCTTTCACAATGTATGCATGTATCAAATCGCCATTTTGTACACTTTAAATAGCTTACCATTTTTCTGCCAATTATACTTCAATAAACCTGAACAAAAGGAAGATGAAAAGAGGCACTTCACCGCAGGGGATATAACGACGGTCAGCTTCACTGGTCATCAGGGTGAGTCATCTCACCACAATAGCATCCCAAAACATAACCATTATAATGGTTACAGTGAGAAAGCTAAACAATACCAAACGTTGACAAGAATATGGAACAATCAGGATTCTCATCCTCTGCTGGTGAGAGATAAATGGGTAGAACCACTTCGGGAAACCTGAAGTACTCACTGCCTCCAAACCTGTGAGTACTCTATCACCGGGGACCATTACTCCCAAAAGATACCTGTATATACAGTCACCAAAAGATAGGTACAAAAATGTTCATAGCAGCACAATTTAAAGTGGGCAAAAACTGCAAAGTACACAAATGCCAGTAAACAGTAAAATGGATACAGAAAACGTGGCACATTCCCCAAACTGGTTACTGTAGAGCAAGGAGACTGAACTAACTGCCACTGCATACGACAGCACGAATGAATTTCACAACTTAATGTTGAGGGAAATTCCAGGAACAAAAGGAAATACACAGTATGATTCCATTCCCATAAAGGTCAAAACTAGGCTCAAGAAGCCTACGGTGTTATAAATCAGTTAACTTGAAAGTGGATGGTGGCGAGAGCTGCCATGACATGGGCTTGGGGAGTGCTCCAGGGTTCAATTTCTCGATAGCGAGTGGGTTCATATTCAGAAAAATCATCAAGCTGTACACATGACTTGTGCACTTTTCTAAAAGTATGTTCCATTTCAATTACATTTGAAATAACAAATGAGGACATTTTAAGAGTTGGCTTTTTCAGGAAAGGTGATGAAATGAAGCTCTTTCACAGAGGCGCCCATCTCTAATACCAACAAATTTAACAACAGGCAATAGAACCCAGGCTCCTCCAAAAAATTCACCAGCAGAAATCCAAAAAAAAAAGGGGTGGTGGTGTCACAATTTAATGTCACAAAATTCTAAAGGGGAAATAGATGCGAGCTGAATTTGGAGAATAATCTGAATATGCATCCTCAAGAGGTGGTGTGGTTGTTTAATAAAATTATCAGGAGACCAGAATTTGCTTTTCCTATGTATGGTTCTTCCCATCTCCCAACCTGCAAACCTACAGAAAAGTGGTGGAGACACAATTCCAAGCTCCAAAAATCTATTTAAGGAAAAATAAGTAAGTAGATGTGTGGTTAAAAAAAAATAAAGTCAAAGACTCACAGACTTCAAAAACAAACTTATGGGGCTTCCCTGGGGGCGCAGTGGTTGAGAGTCCACCTGCCGATGCAGGGGATGTGGGTTCGTGCCCCAGTCCGGGAAGATCCCACATGCCACGGAGCGGCTGGGCCCGTGAGCCATGGCCGCTGAGCCTGCACGTTCGGAGCCTGTGCTGCGCAATGGGAGAGGCCACAACAGTGAGAGGCCCGCGTACCGCAAAAAAAACAAAAAACAACAACAACAACAAAAAAAAACTTATGGTTACCAAAGGGGAAAGGTGGGGGGAGGGATAAATTAGGAGTTTGGGATTAGCAGATACACACTACTATATATAAAATAAATAATCAACAAGGACCTACTGGGAAAAGAATCTGAAAAAGAACGGATATATGTATATGTATGACTGAATCCCTTTGCTGTACACCTGAAACCAAAACAACATTGTAAATCAACTATACTCTCATATAAAATAAAAATTAAATTAAAAGATAAAGTCAAGAAGAATCCATTAGTACTATATCTGAGTAAAGAGAAACTCTGGTCAGGGTTGCACACACTAAATAGGAGGTTGACAAATCATCAGAATCTTATCAACAGACTAGAAACAGGGAAAAAGTAAAAGTAAGAGGAAAGAAGGAATGAAGAAATGGAAAGAATGAAAAAGGGGGAGAGAGAGAGAGTGGAAGGAAGGGAAGGAGGGAGGAGGGAAGAGAAGGAGAAGGGGAGAAAGGGAAGGAGGAAAGGAGGGAGGGAGGAAAGAAAGGTCTGGAGTTCCAAGTCCAGAACCTCTAGCTGATGCACAGCGCCTTTACCTGATATCCAGATGTGACACCTCTTGATCCAGAGACCCAGGTACTAAAAGGACAAATTTCTGCCCCTCCACACACCCAACATACAGCAGTTGAACAAGAGCGAGACAATCATAATAAACATTTCATTCAGAAATAAACCCTTTTTTCTTTTAGAAAGGGGAAAGGTGGGAGCACATGGCATTCTCCAGTCCATTGCAATCCGGAAATCCAACTGGGAAGGTGTGAGGGGTCAAGACCCTAGGGTGGGGAATATTCCTTCATCTGCCTCTGATTCCGTAACCTCTGGGCTGCTCACCTGTCCACCATTCTCCATGGAGCTTGGCTCAACCCTCTAGAAGGGCCATCCTTTTCAATTAAACTTCTTTATTATATCTGAAGAGGGCTTTGAAACAACAATTGAGGCCAAAGGATCAAGAGATTTGGGCAGTGAGCCAAATGGGTTATTAAACCTCTACCAAGTAGACATAAACATAGTTTAGTCAAATATCTTTGAGTGGATCCATTTGGCCAGAGTCAAAGTTTGTGCAGGGTAATGGTAGCAAAAGAAGGGTGTATGGAATCCTTCAATATGTCTCCCAACATCTAGAGAATAAAGTCCTCTGAGCCTAATAGCCAAGACCCTTCATAGTCCAGCACCAACCTGACTCTCCAGTCTTACTTCCCTTAATTTATTTTCATAGATTCTATAGATGAGTCAAAATAAATAACCTGGTAAATTTTTCAGAATCAATATGCTATTAAGAATGTCATCTCCAAGTTATGTGTGTATATTTCTTATTGAGACCTTAGGAACAATGGTAAATAATGAAGTGTCTTTAGAACATTTCTGTATTCTGAGCATTTCTGCATGTAAATGACACGAGGGTCTGAAGAAAGGATGTGGAGGGTTTTCTGCTCCAGATTAAGCAGGTAAAGTTCCATGGTCAGAGTATTTGGGAAGGATGCACTGTTTCTTTAGCAATGGTTCTCAAAAGAGGGTGATTTCCACCCTTGGAGATGTTTATTAATTCCTTGAGATATTTTTTTGTTATCACAAATCGGGGGCTTGGGCCAAAACATGGAAACAATCTAACTGTCCATCAACAGAGGAGTGGATACAGAAGATGTGGTACATTGTATACAATGGAATATTACTCAGCCATTGTATACAATGGAATATTACTCAGTACATTGTATACAATGGAATATTACTCAGCCATAAAAAAGAATGAAATAATGCCATTTGCAGCAACATGGATGGACCTAGAGATTATCATGCTTACTGAAGTAAGTCAGACAGAGAAAGACAAATACCGTATGTTATCACTTATATGTGGAATCTAAAGTATGACACAAATGAACTTATCTACAAAACAGAAACAGACTCACAGGCATAGAAAACAGACTTGTGGTTGCCAAGGGGGTTGGGAGAGGGATGGAGTGGGAGTTTGGGGTTGGTAGATGCAAACAATTACACTTAGAATGGATAAACAACAAGGTCCTACTGAATAGCACAGGGAACTATATCCAATCTCCTGGGATAAACCATAATGAAAAGAATATTTTTTAAAAAAGAACGTCTCTGTGTGTAAAACTGAGCCACTTTGCTGTACAGCAGAGATTGGCACAACATTGTAAATCAACTAAACTTCAATTAAAAAAAAAATCAGCGTCTTGGTGGGGTAGTAGGGAACAGGGGCTATTCATCTAATGGGTAGAGGCCAGAGATGCTGCTAAACCCACCGTGTTCCAGCAAAGAATTGTCTGGCCCCAAATGTCAATAGTGCCACCGGTGATAAATCTTGCACTACAGTTTGATCTACAAGCCCAAGATCTGGTCCAAAAGAAAGATGGAGGGACTTCCCTGGTGGCGCAGTGATTAAGAATCTGCCTGCCGATGCAGGGGACACGGGTTCGAGCCCTGGTCCGGGAAGATCCCACATGCCGCGGAGCAACTAAGCCTGTGTGTCATAACTACTCAGCTTGCGCTCTAGAGCCCGCGAGCCACAACTACTGAGCCTGCGTGCCACAACTACTGAAGCCTGCGCACCTAGAGCCCGTGCTCTGCAACAAGAGAAGCCACTGCAATGAGAAGCCCGTGCACCGCAACAAAGAGTAGCCCCCACTCGCCGCAACTAGAGAAAGCCCGCACGCAGCAATGAAGACCCAACGCAGCCAAAAATAAATAAATAAAAAAGAAAAGAAAAAAGAAAGATGGAGAGAGAGAGTTAGGAGAAAACCCAGCTCTCATCACCAGAGTGGAGGGGGTGTGCTATTGGCAGACAGCCCAAAATATACCAAGGCAGGGCTGCACCTGCTTCTGTTTCTTCAGCCCCCCACACTCTACCCACACTCCTCCCCATGTGTCCTCATAGGCTCTCCGGATCCTGAAGGGAGTGGTGCATGGCAGCCAGATGGCCTTGCCTCTCACCCTCTGCTTGTGCACTCGCTCTGCACTCACTGACTCAACACAAAGCAGCTGAATTACCATTGCTGTTTCCAGCAGCTTGAAGGCAGATAATCCTTGATGGAGCAGGGCATCCTTACTACAAAAAGAAAGAAGGAAAGAAAACACTTGAAAAATCTCCAAACTTGAAGTCCTTGGCAGTGGGTGTTTCCGTTTCCTGTCAGGGAGCCTGGACTTGGCCCACAGGTGAAATGCAGCCAAGTGTGCTGTCAAAATAACTAGGTCAGTTTTCAGCTTCTTCTTGCAAGGCTTTTTCCTCCTCCTCTCCCCTCCCTGCTGCGCCCTCAGCTGGTCTGGGCCGGCCACCATGATTTCCAAGAATTGGCTTTCTCAGCCTACGTCTCACAGTCCAAAGGCCCCTGGGATTGAACAAATTGCCCACCCACTTTGAAACAAAGAATGCAGTCCTGCTCCTTTGATTTGGGCATCTGGAATGGGTGACACCTACAGTGTACAAGCACTGGACCACCTGGCGGAGAATGAAATTTTACCTGATGCCTGCTGGCATTCTGGGTTTCGTCCACTGGCTCCATCAGAACGTGTCATTGGACCCCAGGAAGTGCTAAGTTTCACGCTGTACCCAGGGACATGGTTTTAGGCCTGTGTCAGTGGGAAAGACATGATTTATTAGATTTGGGGAAAAAATCAAACAATAAAACCAAAAGTATACCCAAAGTATCAGGTTTAAGGAATCCAAAAGCCCTAGGGAAAAAACAGATGTCAGGAAAGATTCTTTTCAATAAAATCATCTCAGAACATGGCAGCTTTTAGATAAGAACATGGTATGAATAAAGACATCTACTATAGAAATTCTCATAGTTCTTCAACTACTTGTTTACACTTATCTTTCTTCCTTTAAACACCAGTCTGTCCAAGAGATGGAGCTTATGTCATTCATCTTACACACTCACAATGCAGCAAAATGCCTCACACCTGTTAGGTGTTTAATATATTGATTGATTCCTCAAGCTTTTCTTGCACACTTTTTTCCAAGATGACCCTCAAACATTCGCCCAAAGACACACGTCTCCCATTCCCTGACCCCGTGACCTTAGCTACTACTTAACATCCAGTGCACGTCACTAGTTAGCTCTTCCCCACCTGGATACTATCTCTTCGTTATCAGCTGACTACCACTCAGTCAGTTGGCTAGTTTGTAATACAAATACTGTGGGATTTGTGTCCTAATGAATGAAAAAAAAAAAAAAACATTACTTTTTGAAGCCAGTATCTATGCTTATGGTCTTACTTGTTGGTTGACGTTGCAAGTTGCTGAATTCAACTCTTTCTACCATGGTGTTCTACATGTTACAGATGCTTATAAATACTTGTTGGACAAATCCTGGCTTCCCCGCCCATCAGCACAGAAGGGAGTAGTTAATTAAGTGTATATTCATGTTCTATTTACACAGCAAACTAGCACGTGATGATTCCCACGCAAATTCTTCCCGAGGAGAAACATAAGGGAAAATGGGGATAAATCATATAATTTTAAAAAATCATAACTGCACCATCCACAACAACCTCCAAAAAAAATGGATGTTTCTGGACTATAGTAAAATAAATATTTGCTCCTAATTGAAGGGCTTAGGTATAAATTTCTTACATTAAGAAAAAAAGAAGAAAAAATCCTAACTTGACATGCAATCTGTCAGGGATGTGTTCTTGGGTAAATAAGGTTTCAGAGATTTTTTTTAGAAAAGAAAGATTGGCAAAGACTTATGGAGGTTATTTCAAAGGACTAGAAGCTGAAAGGATGGCATCGAATCAAGACAGCAAGGCACCCCAGGCGCTGAACCATTAAGGAGAGTGATGGAGCCTGGACTGAGCTGAGTAGGGAGAGAGAAAAAAGGCAGAGTCAGAGACAAGGAAGCCAGGGCACCATGAGTGACATCTACCAAGTGGGAACATTGGTGAGTGGTCCCCATAGTCATTCCACAAACACGGGGGCATTGTCACCAGCTTCTGCTTTCCGCTCTTCTATTAATTAGGACATGCATCTCCCTTTGTTTGCTCCAAAAACATCTGGCACAAACTCAAGCTATAATAGAGTAGAATATGATCATGACTTAGACAACAAACCTTTTTGTGTAAACCTAAAGTTCTCAGAGTGTAAGCAATTAGAAAATTGCTACTAGTAACCCACAGTGAAAGCTTTCAGACCTAAGTTTTAAAAGATATGTGATTGTAATGAGAAAAATTATAGAAATGATAACAACATCATTTTCTTCACTTTATCTAATGGACATTTTTTAATAACTATATGGTGCTAAGTAATAACAAAGGGAAATGGAACCAGCGATCAACCAACTTATTGATTTGTATCTTACACAATCAATGTCCAAATGATTACTGTCTTCAATTTTGCCATTTGTAGCAGGTATCTCTGGAGGAAACTAGGTGCCAGCCATGTCTGGATGCTTTATGAGAGTAATTGATCTTCCTGGGAGAAATATTACCTTCTCTACTTTACAGATGAAGAAAGGAAGATTCCGAGAAATTAAGAAGTTTCTCAAAATATGTGGCAGCACCAGGATTTGAACTCTGATTCTTCTAATTCCAATCTCCCGTGTCTAATACTAAGTCACTAGGTCCCAGACTTTGAAATTCCACAGAGCAATAAATTTTCAAAAACATTTTGAAGGTCAACATAAGATTGCCAACTCTTTATTTTTCTAGGTAAGGACATTAAACACACACACACACACACACACACACCTGTCACCATCATTTCATAAAAGAACATTTTAACACCAAAAGAGTGAATAAACTCAGCTTCATAAATAACACATTATATTTCCTTACTATTATTACATTGCTTCAAGTGGGTAAATTTTAATCAGATGGTGAAAACTTCAGCTCAGCTCTGAACTTCCAAGGACCTGCATTTGGGAACTACTGCAGAAAATCAGGGAACCCCTTCAGGCAACAAAGTCCATCTGCCTGGAATTGGATTGGATCCTAAAACCTATTGGGGCCCACTTTGTTGACTTCCAGCCACCTACATGGATCAAGGTATTCAGAAGAATGTGGGAAAATGTAAATGTATGGAGGAGAACATATAGATAACTTCAACATGTATAAGATACTTAGAGCCACTTTCAAGAGCAGATAATGCATTTGTTTGCCACTGTTCTCTACAAACTGTTACTCTTCTGAAAGATATTTCTGTATTGTAAGTAAACATTCCTGAAGCTAGGGATGAATTAAGAAGCTCCTATGCCTTGCTTGGATTTAGGTATATACATTAAACTATGTAAATTTTGCACAAATTTTGCCCTAATTGGAAAGGCACATAATTTAGTAAACAACCCATATGGACGGATCTGAGTTCTCTGCCTGGTTCTTTCACTCACTCACCATGACTTCCAGCAAACCACTAAATGTTTCTTGGCCTCACTTTCTCACCAGGAAAAGGAGGGACTAAGAATATTGTTCCCCAAGCTTTCCTTCAGCTCCATGAAACTCCACTTGCCAACATCTGAGATAAGGGCTTGTTTATGAAGGACTATTTTATTCCTATTGCTTTTACTTTTCACTTTCCAATTATATTATCATTTTCTGAGTACCATGCAAAAGTTGGAAAAATAGACACGAAGTATGAAGAAGAAAAAACAAATAATAATCCTACCACTCAGAAACAACAATGCTAACAATATGGTTAATATTTTCCAAGTAAATTTTTACAAATTTATAAAATTTTGCATACAAAATTTTGTATCTGTTTTCTCTTGATATTATATAAAGAACTTTCCCAATTTAATTGAACAGTTGATTATAAGCAAACATTTAAAATCACTTAAACATTATTTTCCCAATGTAATCAAACATTTAGTGTTCTATACACTAATAATGAACTATCAGAAAAGAAAGTAAAAATACAATCCTGTTTAAAATTGCATCAAAAAGAATAAAATAGCTAAGAATAAACTTAACCAAGAAGGTGAAAGATTTATCTCTGAAAACTATTGATATAAAACATTGATGAAGGAAATTGGAGATGATACCAGAAAATGGAAAGATATCTCATGCTCTTGGATTGGAATAATTAATATTTTTTAAATGGTCATAAGTACCCAAAGCAATCTACAGATTTAATGCAATCCCTATCAAAACACACATGACATTTTTCACAGAACTAGAACAAATAATCCTAAAATCCAAATGGAACCACAAAGACCCCAAATTGCCACAGCAATCTTGAGGGAAAAAAAAGAACAAGCTGGAGGTATCACCAGACTTCAGACTCTACTACAAAGCTACAGTAACGAAAATAGCATGGTATTCACACACACACACACACACACACACACACACACACACACACACAAGACATAGATCAATGGAACAGAATACAGAGGCCAGAAATAAACCCATGTACTATGGTCAAGTAATGTATGACAAAGGAGGCAAGAATATACAATGGAGAAAAGACAGTCTCTTCAATAAGTGGTGCTGGGAAAACTGGGCACCTACATGTAAAAGAATGAAATTAGAACATTTCCTCACACCATATATGAAAATAAATTCAAAAGGGATTAAAGTCCTAAATGAAAGACCTGAAATCATAAAACTTCTAGAACAGAAACACTCTTTGACAGAAGTCACAGCAGTTTTTTTGGATCTGTCTCCTAAGGCAAGAGAAATAAAAGCAAAAATAAACAAATGTGACCTATTTAAACTTAAAAGCTTTTTTACAGCAAAGGAAACCATCAGCAAAACAAAAAGACAGCCTATGGAATGGTAGAAAATATTTGAAAATGATGCAATCGACGAAGGGTTAATATCCAAAATATACAAACAGCTTATACAACTCAATATCAAAAAAAAAATCAAAAAGAAATGGGCAGAAGACCTGAATAGACATTTTTTCAAAGAAGATATACAGATGGCTAACAGGTATGTGAAAAGATGCTCATCACCTCTACTTATTAGATAATTGCAAATCAAAACAACGAGTGAGACATCACCTCACACCTGTAGAACGGCTGTCATGAAAAAGTCTAACAAAAAACAAATATTGGAGAGGGTGTGGAGAAATGGAACCCTTGTACACTGTTGGTGGGAATGTAAATTGGTGCAGCCACTATGGAGGACAGTATGGAAGTTCCTCAAAAAACTAAAAATAGAGTTGCCATATGACCCAGCAATTCCACTCCTGGGTATACATCAGGAAAAAATGAAAACACTAATTCAAAAAGAGACATGCACCCCAATGTTCATAGCAGCACTATTTATAATAGCCAAGATATGGAAGCAACCTAAATGCCCATCGACAGATGAATGGATAAAGAAGATGTAATATATATACAATGGAATATTACTCAGCAACATGGATGGACCTAGAGAATATTATGCTTAGTGAACTAAGTACGAGAAAGACAAATACTGTATGATATCACTTATAGAGGAATCTAAAAAATAATACAAATAAATTATATGCAAAACAGAAACTGACTCACAGGTATAGAAAACAAACTAGTGGTTACCAAACTGGAGGGGCAAAATAGGGGTCTGGGACCATATGAACTACTATGTATGAAATAGATAAGTAATAAGGATACATTTTATAGCCCAGGGAATTATAGCCATTATCTTGTAATAACTTTTAATGGAGTATAACCTGTAAAAATATTGACTCACTATGCTGTACACCTGAAAGTAACATAATAGTGTAAATCAACTATACTTCAATTTAGAAAAACAATTTTTACCAGTGTAGTCAAACATTTGTTGAAACATACCTTTTATAATACATTACCTTTTTATTGATTTTAAAGTAATATGTTTATTATAGAATACTTGGAAACTATCAGAAAAACATAAAGAAGAAAATGTTGTATTTCCTAAGGGTTAATTCCTGTTAATACTTGGATGTAAATATTCCAGATGTATATTATAAAGTTTTACCATACTAACTGTCTCGCATGATGTAATGGCTGTGCAGTCTTTGATCATAGGAATCTACCAAATGTATTTATGAAATCCTTTACTGTTGTTCCATGTTTAGGTTTTAAATCCAGTCTAATATTTTAAAATGTTACTACTGCAAGAGAGAAGAGATATGGGAACATATGTATATGTATAACTGATTCACTTTGTTATAAAGCAGAAACTAACACACCATTGTAAAGCAATTATACTCCAATAAAGGTGTTAAAAAATGCTCTTTCACTAATAATGCTAGTTGTATTAATGTACATCTTAAAGTTTCAGATTTAAAGCTACTAGTTTGCTATAATAATTAGAACAAATATAACTGAGCTATCTGTGCCAGGAGTTGTCCCAAATATTTTACACGTATTATTTCTTTTAATCCTCATGACAATGTTATGTGGGAAGTACTATTTTATCCCCATTTTACAGATGAGTGAACCAAAGCTTGGTGAGCTCAGTGACTTGCCTCAAGTTTGGTAAGTAAGACTGGTAAGTAACAGAGCCAGGAACGAAACCTATTAGACATCAGAATCCAGGTTCTGAACCTGGAGACTTCCATTTCCTCGGTATGCCAGACAGTGAATAATACCTATTAACTTGTTTATATAAAGTCTCAGTCTTCTGAAACTCTGAGAAGTAGGTCTTACTACCCTCATTTAGCAGGTTAGAAAACCTAAGCTTAATGGAGTTAAGTAACGATGCTAAGAAACTGAAACCAGCAAGTGATAGAAAAGGATGGAGTCCCATGCTAATGATTCATGTTTTTTAACCATTTCACAAAGATTTTAATACACTTTATTTATTAGTTTAACTGATACATTTGGTTTATTTTGTTGATATGTTTTTCACTTAATTTTTTAAGCTTTGTTGTTTCCTTTTTCTTTTTATATTTTCTTTTTATATTTTACTTTTTTATGTTGTCCTTTTTATATTTTACTTTCCTATACTCTAGTGTATCAAAGGCATATGTCCTATTTTTAATTTTGTTAATAGTTACCTTAAATTTTCCAAAATCATCCTTGGATTTACATTCAAAAAGAATATCTTTTTGGAATTCCCTGGTGGACCAGCATTTAGGATTCCACACTCTCACTGCCAATGGACTGGGTTCAATCCCTGGTCAGGGAACTAAGATCCCACAAGCTGCGCGGCACAGCCGAAAAAAAAAAAAAAGAATGTCTTTTTGAAGTAAGTCAGAAAGAGAAAGACAAATAGCATATGCTATCACTTATATGTGGAATCTAAAATATGACACAGATGAACTTATCTACGTAACAGAAACAGACACAGAGACATAGAAAACAGACTGGTGGTTGCCAAGGGGAAGGGGGGTGGGAGAGGGATGGATGGGGAGTTTGGGATTAGCAGAGGTAATTATATAGAGAATGGATAAACAACAAGGTCCTACTCTATAGCACAGGGAACTATATTCAGTATCCTGTGATAAACCATAATGGAAAAGAATATGAAAAAGAATATATATACGTTTAACTGAGTCACTTCGCTGTACAGCAGAAATTAACACATTGTATTTCAACTATACTGCAATCAAAATATATAAAAAACAAAGCAAAACAAACAAAAAAGAAGATGTTTTTAATTTCCTCTTGCACAGGGCATGGGGGTTCTCTTTACCCCCACCTGCTCCTTCAGCACTGCTTCTCAATCATTACTGTAATCTACTAATAAACTCTAAGCTATCTTGTTATTATACTATCATTTATTAATCTGTGATTAAATGTATTACTTATTCATAATAGATATATAAAATAGTAAGTTTGTTACACTAAAGTCTTGTTTTTGCCCTACACATTTTTCAAAAAGCTAACTTAACACAAGTCTTCCGTCACGTGGAAGATTTACAGTAGTTTGTTGGATGGGTCTTGTTAAGCTAGTTGCAGCTACACTGCAGTCCTCCTTTACACAGAATTCTCATCCCCGAGCTCCAAGCTCTATCTTCCAAGCAGTCACATTGCAGCTCCAGTCATGGGGCCATCTAACGTTTATCCCCCGTTGGATTTCTTTCCTCGCTCGCTAGATGCTTATCAGATTGTTTTCCCTTGTCATTTAGCTCAGTATTTTTATCTGGATAATTTGAATATGGCTCTCTTTTCAATTATTTCTCCAGGATCACAGTGGAATCTTTCAATAGTCCTAAACTAGCCTTTTAATCTCATTTATTACATTCATGTTTATTTTTTTGTTCCAATATTCCTCTCATGAACACAGCCATTTGCTGAGTCTTTATTCTGTCTATCTTACATTATCTTCTCTCTCATCATTTTAATCAAATTTATCTTTTATTTCTACATTCTGGGAGAGTGTGTCTTCATTGATTTGATTTCCTGTAATGCTAAATCATCACTTTTTTGCCTTCAATATAGACTTTATTTCTACTATTTCACATTTAATGTACTCGCAATCCTTTTTAATATTATCTATCTCTACTTCCATTCAACCCCTTGTCTTTTCATCAGAGCATTTATAAATTTTGGCTGCTATTATGCCTCCTTTCATCCTAGTGAGGGTATCTGTCCCTTTATAGTTTATTCTACATCTACAGTAGGTCATTTTTAGAGATGTGGTTTTCTTTAAAGTCTTTGAGTCTGTTCTCTTCCCTTAGTCTCTGTCGCTTTTCCATTAGCTCCATGTTGGTTGTGGGTTTGATTTTTGCTCTCTCTTCATCCTTGGTGAGGAAATATTGCTCCCCCATGACCACTGAAGTAGCCATCAAATTCCAGTCCAAGTGCAAGTACCACTTATAGACTGCACTGCCAAGACCTTTCACCTTCCTGCTGTCAGACCACATCTCCCAGGATGCCCTTGGCCACTACCAAATACCTTGAACTTCTTTGCCATTAGTTTCTAAGAGTGGCTGCCTCTGACCTTTCAAATAAAGTTGATGAGGGAATGGAGAGGGGCTCTGAAATTTTAGCTGCCCAGTTATGTGCAGGTGATTCTGGGCCTTCACCCTGAGTGTTTAATTCAGTAGCTCTGAGATGAGACGTGAGAATCTGCATTTCTAACAAGTTTCCAAGTAATGCTGATGCTACAGGCCTGAGGACCCTACACTGAGATCCACAGCAGTAGAGGGATGTATGTCCTTTTCTCTGATTAGTAAGATGCCTATGAGTCAAAGCAGACAGTAGTGAGGGGAGTGGGCCTTTTTTTTCCACTTGGGTTCTACACCATGAAGCCAAACTTGAACAGATTTTCTCTGGTTGGAAGAGATTAAAACTTCCAGCATCCATTTTTCTGTTGGTTTTGGTTTCTGGGAGAGGTCATTATAGATATTTTAGTGAGAAAAGATGTTTTAAGGGCCACTAGTCAGATACATTTTTAAACCAGAAGTTGGTAAATGTCATTTTTTAAAACAATATACTATTCCTTCAGAAGGATGGTCCATAATAGCTTCATCATTCTCTGAATGTTTAACTCTCAGGCTATTATCAGTTTTTCAGTATTAGTAGGTAAAGTTACATTGAACACCTTTATAAATGAAGTCATTTATGCATTTTAGATTATTTCCCTTGATAAATTATGAAAAGAATGATTAACCCCTTTCGTGGCTCCAAATACAAATTGCCAAATTCTTTCCTCAAAAGTGCGTTGTAGCAATAAATACTGGGTATTCTCACAGGGGGAAAACTCCCCATTTTGTTAATCTAATATACAAAAAGGAGGAGTATCTCATTATTGCTTTAGTTTGCTTTTCTTAGTTTAATTTTATTTTATTTTTTGGCAAGGAATGTATCTACCCACACCCTCCATATGCAAAACTTTCCCGGGACCAGGCACACACCAAAACCAGCCTAACAAAAGGGGTCTTTGGTAACGAAATTTTCATAGGGAAGAAAAGGCCAGAACCTCCTTCATCATAATGTGCAGAAGAGACACTGGCCGTAAGCTAATTCTGGCATGTGAGAGGCCTTTCCTATACGCCATCGTACTACTTATGAACTATACATAACAACATCGGGAAACCGTAAAAACAGAATAAAGAGTGAGAGAAGCCAGATACAAAATCATACATACTGTATGATTTCAATTATATGAAGTTCAAAAACAGGCAAAATTAGTCTACAATGTGAGCAGTCGGGACAGTGCTTCTCCTGGAGTAAGCGTTTGGGCAATGTCCAATTTCTTGACATGAAGTCGTTGGATTAATGGACTAATTTTGTAATAAATAAGCTGTTTACTAATGATTAATATACTTTATTATACACATATTATTCTGTAATAAAAAGTTTTTTAAGTAAACTGAAGTTTAGGACAATTGTATTCCATAACTGTGAATTATAAAAAGCTAATTTATTTACAGTCAAGAGGGCAGGAAGGGCTTCCCTGGTGGCGCAGTGGTTGAGAGTCCGCCTGCCGATGCAGGGGACACGGGTTTGTGCCCCGGTCCGGAAAGATCCCACGTGCCGCGGAGCGGCTGGGCCCATGAGCCATGGCCGCTGAGCCTGCGCATCCGGAGCCTGTGCTCCGCAACGGAAGAGGCCACAACAGTGAGAGGCCCGCGTACCGCGAAAAAAAAAAATGGAGTCATGCACCCCAGTGTTCATAGCAGCACTATCTACAATAGCCAGGACATGGAAGCAACTTAAATGTCCATCAGCAGATGAATGGATAAAGAAGATGTGGTATATATATATACAATGAAGTTATTATTCATCCACGAAAAAAGAATGAAATAATGTCATTTGCAGCAACATGGATGGACCTAGAGATGATCATACTAAGCGAAGTAAGTCAGAAAGAGAAAGACAAACATCATGTGATATCACTAATATGTAGAATCTAAAATATGACACAAATGAACTTATTTACAAAACAGAAACAGAATCACAGACACAGAAAACAAACTTATGGTTACCAAAGGGGAAAGATAGTGGGGAGGGATAAATTAGGAGTTTGGACAGAAACAGACGCACAGGCTTAGAGAACAAACTTATGGTCACCAGGGGGGAAGGGTAGAGGGAGGGAAAGAGTGAGTTTGGGATTGACATGTACACCTGCTATGCATAAAATAGATAAACAACAAGGACCTACTGTATAGCACAGGGAACTCTGCTCAATATTCTGTAATAACCTAAATGTGAAATGAATTTGAAAAAGAATAGATGTATGTATATGTATAACTGAATCAATTTTGCTGTACACCTGCAACTAACACAGCATTATAAATCAAGTTTATGCCAATATAAAATAAAAAATAAATTTTCAAAAGAAAAGTAAAGAAAAGAAATGGCACTCTGGCCATTTGAGATGAACACCATGCCAGGGGCTGCAAGCAACAGATCTTTCCTGAGGAGGTGTTATCTGTCTCTGGATACAAATACAGCCTCCAAAAGGCAAACCTTACATTGCTTCACCCTCTCCACCTAGATGATAAGCATAATTTAGCACACCTCAGCAGAAATAAGCCAACAGGAGATGGCATTCAGCAAGAAGGTGGCGGAGGGCTTCCCTGGTGGCGCAGTGGTTGAGAGTCCGCCTGCTGATGCAGGGGACGCGGGTTCATGCCCCGGTCCGGGAGGATCCCACATGCCGCGGAGCGGCTGGGCCCGTGAGTCAGAGCCGCTGCATCCGCAGCCTCTGCTCCGCAGCGGGAGAGGCCACAACAGTAAGAGGCCCGCGTACCGCAAAAAAAAAAAAAAAAAGAAGGTGGGGGAGAGGGCTCCTGGTTCTACCCAGTCGGGGCACCAGACTTTTGATGTAATAATCACTGGGCAATGCATCCATATGCCTCTATCTGGAAAGAGTCTCCAACATGGACTTCTAAGTAAAGTTTTAGTGTTAGCAATTTGTCAGGACTGATTTTCTCTTTGATTCTCTAGGCCTAAAATGTGCACCTCTGTGTTGATTTATGTCATAAATGAATAGCAAGAATTTTATTGCAGCATTGGTACAAGCCAGACTCTGCTCATTGAAGCCAAGGAATCTGATGGGCAAAGTTCCCAAACTTATCTCGGCACAGCTGACCAGCCAAACAGTATGCAACTCTGTGGTAATCTGAACATTTTTGTTTTTGAAAGTTTATTATTCACAACAGTGTTTATCTAGCTTTTAATCTCTTGAATCTCAGATATCTTTTTTTAAGTAAGGAATATTTAGCAGTCCTGTTAAAAAATGGGAATGCTAGTCACTTTAGATCAAAAATATATTAATCTCCATTAGTCATACTTTTCTGAAGGAAAAACATATAAATGCTGAAATGTCTTTAAATATCTGGAGACCACTTCTGCTTGAGTTTATCAAATTTTATGCTGAGTATTTTGAGTTTGGCTAGTGATGAGAAAGTGCCTCTTTCAGATAAAGCCAAGAAAATCTGGGTGCTGTCACCCAATAAAGGAAAACACTTCCTCCAAACTTTTCAAATAAGAGAGGGCCTTGGTTATAGCTTTCACTTTCTGTGGTGAGAAAATAATTTGCTAAATAAGAGAAGAAATTTCAGGAAAGAAATGACTACATGAAATGTGTTTAGGGAGGTCCCTGGTGGTCAGTGGTTAGAATTCGGTGCTTTCACTGCCGTGGCCCGGGTTCAATCCCTGGTTGGTGAACTAAGATCCCGCCAGCCATCCTGCAGGCCAAAAAAAAGGTTTAAAGAAATGTGTTTAAACTGTTTTTAGAGTCAGTGTTAAAGACATTTTGGTGTCACGTATGGGCCAATGAGCACAACATTAAACGCTGAGTGAACAAGATCTAAACGATGCATTTCCATCTCTTACGTATGCCTTTCAGTTGTGTGGAAGCAAAGATGACTTTGTGAAAACTAATTCATTAAAGCCACACCATTTAAAGTGATACATAAGATATAGCCTGTTTCCAGTAAATTTTCATAGACTTGGCCATCCAACAACAGTGCCCCAAGACTAGCTCGGTCTTCCTCTGATCTGTCCTGTGTGCCCATCTTTCACAATACCCCAGGACACACAGACAAGTCCTAGAAAAAGAGAGTGGAAGCTTAGATTTTGACCTCCTCAGCTGGATTAGTAGTTGATGACATTCCAAGAGCTTTGTACTATGAAAACCACTAAATAATGTGAGTCCTGAAAGATGTGCCTGTCATTGGGATCAGGTAACAACATTGAAAAAACATCCTTGCAGGGCTTCCCTGGTGGTGCAGTGGTTAAGAATCTGCCTGCCAATGCAGGGGACACGGGTTCCAGCCCTGGTCTGGGAAGGTCCCACATGCCGAGGAGCAATTAAGCCCGTGCACCACAACTACTGAGCCTGCGCTCTAGAGCCCGTGAGCCACAGCTACTGAGCCTGCGTGCCACAACTACTGAAGCCCGCACACCTAGAGCCCATGATCTGCAACAAGAGAAGCCACCACAATGAGAAGCCCACACACCACAACGAAGAGTAGCCCCCGCTCGCCGCAACTAGAGAAAGCCCTCGCACAGCAATGAAGACCCAACGCAGCCAAATGAAACAAAACGAAACAAAACATCCTTGCATGCTGTTCTCATCCCTGCTCTGCTAATCATTATTATCCATGCTTGTCATTGTTTCCTAGACTCTAAATGATCAATTCGACATCATGTGTATTGATGGGTTTACGAAACCCAAAATCAGTTAGCTTTTGCTGCATAACAAAGTATCCCAAAATTTAGTATTTTAAAATAACTCTTGGGAGTTCCCTGGTGCCCTAGTGGTTAGAATTCCGGGCTTTCACTGCCATGGACCGGGTTCAGTCCCTGGTCAGGGAACTGAGATCCCACAAACGGTGCGGTGCAGCCAATATATATATTACCCTTTATTATGACTCATGAGTCTACAGTCATCTAGGCGATTCTACTGGCCTGGGCCAAGCTTGACTGGTCTTGGCTAGCATATGTCTGAGACGTTGCTTGGGAAACTGGGATGGCTCTTCTCTGGCTCACACAGCATCTATCCTCTACCACCTGGCTGTCCAGGCCTGCTGCCACAATGGCTGGCAGTGTCCCAAGAGAAAGAGGGGAGGCACACAAGGTCTCCTGAGGCCAGGCTCTTAACTCACACACAGTTACTTTGTTGCATTCTATTTGCCAAGGAAAGTCACAAGCACAGCCCAGGTTCAAGGTGTGGCAAAATGGATTTTGCCTATTTATGGGAGAAGCTGCCAAGTCTCCCATTGCAAAGGGAGAGGTCAGGAGTGCTGGCTATATTCGCAGTCTGCCACAGAAACCAGTAACCCTTCTAAGCAAAAAATGTTTCTCTGTGGGGAGTTTAATTTGGGATGAGGGGAAGAATTCTTTCCAACACTAAAAGGTTGGTACAAATCTAAGCATATTCACCAGGTAAAGCAGCACGCAGTTGACCCAAATCACCAGTTCTCCCCTCTGAGCTCTGCTGCTAGACACTCCCACTCCATGAAACCATCTTTCAGTTCACACCCAGGAAGCAGAGTGTGGAGGGCAGTGTTTATTGAACAGTAATTTAGGCAGCCTCTGGCCTGGAAGGCATCCACCGAACTGGAAGGTTCAGCAACTACAAAAATAAAATGCTTGATGGACAAATGAATGCCTGGCTCCTTTTCACAGAGGGAACTGGAGAGCAGAGGAACTGGCAGAAAAGGTCAGAAGAAGAACAAACTCACCAGAATCCTCGCCAAGTTTCCGCCAACTCTCAGGGAGACCGAAGGAGGAGGAAAGGAAAGACCCCTCGCAGAGGGAAGCAGCAGAGCCGTGAAAACCGAAGCAGAGAAGATGAGAAAACAAAGCGGCAACAGGAATCTGGAGGACCAAAAATAAAATGCCTCGAGTTTTAACAAGGTTCAAAAATACTAGTCTTTCTGGAAAATGAATCACTAGCAGGCGTGCCAGTTTCCCTGATGGCATGTCTGTGAAGTTTGGAAAGACAGCAACAAACATAAACAGCTCCTTGATATTAAAGGGTTTACTCCCAAGCTGTGGGTTATCCAGTTCCCTTGTTTTCCCTCGTTCCCATTTCCTTCAGCCTAAGGTACTTTGTCAGGTAAATGCAGATGTACAAAAACACTAATGGAAGAAGATAACAGGGAATAATAAAAATTATTGGCTACTACAGAAGAGAAACTTTATAAATGTTAGCATCCTAACAACCCAGAGAGGAAGGCATCATTATAACCCTTAGACAATTATTTTTTCACATCTTTATTGGAGTATAATTGCTCTACAATGGTATGTTAGTCTCTGCATTATAACCAAGTGAATCAGCTATATGCATACATATATCCCCATATCTCCTCCCTCTTGCGTCTCCCTCCCACCCTCCCTATCCCACCCCTCTAGGTGGTCACAAAGCACCGAGCTGATCTCCCTGTGCTATGCGGCTGCTTCCCACTAGCTATCTTTTTTGCATTTGGTAGTGTGTGTATGTCCATGCCACTCTCTCACTTCGTCCCAGCTTACCCTTCCCCCTCCCCATATCCTCAAGTCCGTTCTCTACACCCTTAGGCAAATTTAAAACTGTAGGATTAGAACAGTAAACATGTCTTCAATGCGCCAGGTTCCCATGCACCTCAGCCTGACTCCAAAGCCCAGGCCCTTAACATGGTCCTTACAACTCTGAGACCAAGTAAAGGCCTTAGTTTGTGTCAGGCAGCCAGGACCAGCGTGCTCAGCTGAGCTGCCAAGATGAAACCGTGTCCTGGGTTAAGGACAGATTTCTGCTTGAATCAGTTCTGCCACCTTCTGGTCCAGGGCTCTCCCTCTCATCACACTCCTAAGGGGAAAAGTTCAATCTGAGTTTAGTCATTTATTCCAAAACTTGGTATGGAGCAGCTGCTATGTCCCAGATGGTGTGGAGAGTTCCTGGCCCTGGCGGAACTTACCACCCAGCAGTTGCAAGATAAATGCTCAGTTAGGAGGAAGCCTCAAGCATAGGGCAAAGGAAAGTTTGGGGAGTCGATGATGCATGGCATTCCTCCTTTCTCCTCCTCTCTCGTTCTGTTCTTCCTTCTCTAGTCACCATTCGCAGGGCTTTAGAGCAGCAGTACTTCACCTACATTCTTCAATGACTCATAAAGGACCGACTGAGCTCCCATTCCCCACGTGCGGGACTTTTTTCTATAATTAAAGGATTGGAAAAAACACTGAAAACAACAGCTCTGAAGCTTTAGAAGTTCTGAGTACATTGACTATCATCATGGTAGCCTCTTAACCCCTCCAGTATGGTAAAACTGCCAGCAATTTTCTCCATAGGTGTTTGCTGAAAATCCTTTTTTTTTAAATTTTTTTTTAAGAACAAGTATTTAATAAAGGCGAAAACAGAAATGAAGAAGTTAGAAAGTGAAAAGTCAAGAGAAGCAGAAAAACACCAAAAGAGGAAACCATTAACAAAATTAAGCAAAAGTAAAAAGAAGAAAAACCAAATACCCAAAATTAGCAATCACATGGGAGACATAATCATCAAAAGAAAGTTAATTTAAACAAATCCTAAGAGACTGCTTTGTACAACTCAATGCGAAATCTAGATAAATTAACATCCATCACTAGGTGAATGAACAAATAAAATTATATATATTGCTTTCTTTTATATACATATTGCTTTCTTCATATATGGAGATGACCATATTATTAATTACATTAATGGACAGAAATATTTCCTTTTGCGGTAGTTTGGCGTCTTTTTTCCTTTAGCGTGACACTAAAATGTCTTAGAGGAGGTTAGGTTACGGTGATATCTCCAGAGAGCAAGGGCTGGGGTGCAGATGATCCTATGGGAAAAGCAAGCAGAATTGAGGGAGTGGGAAATGCAAGACAGGAGAGTGAGAAAAGACAGTTAAGATGGTGTGCTGGTTCCCTCTGCGGGCAGCCAGAGCTCATGTCTGCTGAGGAGCCTGTGCGGCAATGTGTGGCCCACACGTCAGCCTCGTCTCACCAGAGAACAAACAGCCCAGGACCTTTGAACACTGACTTCCATCAGCCATGGGGCACTAATTCCACCACCACCCCCGCCCCCGCTCCTGGACCACGTCTGTATGTGGCTGATCAGCGTTCTGTGGCTTCAAAGTAGAGAGACACAGCTTCCCCCCCTTGAGAAGGGATGCTGGTAACTCTGGAAATTCCTCCTGCAGCTGCATTTAAATCAGGTGAGCTAGCAGGATGTGGCGCGGTGCATCGTAAGTATCTTCTAGATGTAATGGTACTGGTTTTGAAATAGAAATACTTATAGATACTATTTGGTACCTTGTAATTTACAAAGGGCTCTTCACATACACAGCTTCATTTAGGTCTCACAGTAGCCACCCTATGAAATTGATGCTATTATTATCACATTTTCTTCATGAAGTTCTGAGGATCAGAGACGTTGGCACCGGTAAGAATATCCCCTCTTACTGAGAGTTCTAGTAGGCTGCTTCCAGTTAGTATTGACTTAATCAGAACATCTTCGCTTGAATAATCAATACACCCTACACCTTCTGACTTGGAAAGGCTAAATAAGATTTTTATTTTCAAATCAGTTCAAAACCACAAACACCTGGCCTAATCATACTCCAGAGAACACCTGTCAACAACTTATATTTTTCTAATCCTCCAATACATAAATCAGAACTACAGAGTCCAAGAAATAACGGGTTCCAGTTTATCTTAAAATAGTCCCTCACAATTTTTTTTTTCTGGATTAAACTAGCAGCAATTTCCCTGGGACTAGAATTATAATGTTTAAATGATTCTTGAGCTTAAATTACACGTTTGAACTGTCCGACAACGTTACATTATATGAGCCAGTGAAGTTTAAACACAGAGATAGAAAGAAATAAGGAGATATAAGACAAGTCAACCCCTTAATCACCACTAAAAGACAAACAAGAGAGAAAGGTTGAAAATCTGCTATTCGAAATAAGTGTGAGTTAACCTTAAACAGTTTTAGAAGGATTTTAGTTTTTAAAATTAGTTTGTTCTCCTTATGTTTATGTTTTGAGGACTTTTTGGTTTCAGACATATAACGACCATAAGCAAAATATTTTAAAAGAGCATTTAAAAATATGACATATTCAAAACTGATATAAACGGGCTTCCCTGGTGGCGCAGTGGTTGAGAGTCCGCCTGCCGATGCAGGGGACACGAGTTCATGCCCCGGTCCGGGAAGATCCGACATGCCGCGGAGCGGCTGGGCCCGTGAGCCATGGCCGCTGAGCCTGCGCGTCCGGAGCCTGTGCTCCGCAACGGGAGAAAAAAACTGAGATAAACCACTCCAAGGAACAAATAGAAACTTTCCATAATGTGCAGGATATCTGAGTGCCTATGGTTCTCTGCATACACACGCAGGCGGAGGATTCTGGGAATCTGGGTCCTGATGGAGAACAGGTTGGTGTGGGATCACTGCACTCTGGAAAGGAGGGGGAATAGATGCTGTCGCCCGTCACCTGTGGCTGCTACTTATATGAGCCTCATGCCTAGAGAGGCAGATGAACACTCACGTCACCTGGCAACAAGATGCTGAGCCAAGCCAGCCCCATCATCCCTGGGGGACCAGAGCTGGGAACCACCAATAGGAGGCATGGTTCTGGATCAGAGCCCCAGGGTGGTCAGGTGGATGCAACTTCAAAACGACTAAACAGGGAGAAGGAAGTCAGAGAAAAAGATAACAACCTTTAGCATGAGATGAGCCTGCAAAATACCAAAATATATAAATAAAACTATGGCTAAGAGAGATAACGCATAAATCAGAACATGAATTGGTGCCAATCAAATTGTTTGGTATGCTCAAAGAGATAAATAAGGGAATAATACTCGTAGAAATAAACAAGAAATCCAAAACAGTTAACGATAAAATAAGAATAGTTGATGGCACATACAAATTAGTAGAATTAAACCTATAAGCATTGAAATTAAAACTCAATAAATAGGCAAGATAAAGGTCTGTTTGGACCCGAAGAGAAAAAGGAATTAGTACCTTGGAAAGCAATCTAAAGAATGCACTCAGAATGCAGCACAGAGAGACAAAAAGATTTTAAAGATATCTACATCTATACGGATAGGGAGAGAGAGAAAGAGAAAGAAACAGAGAGAAGCTCAAGAAACATCTCACATTAGCGCCGTAAGAATAGAATAAAGGAGGTGGATGGCAGGGAAGTAATATTTTCAAAGATAACTGCTCAAATTTTCCAGAATTGACAAGAATAGAAACAATATGCCAATGAATTTTTAAAAGTTAGATAAAATGGATGATTTTTTAGAGCAGCGTAAAAATATCAAATTTGACTTAAGAAATAAATGGAATTCTTGAATAAACAGCCATTAACGAAAGTGAATTAATCTTTTAAAATCTTTACCAAAATGGGACCCCGATTCCCCACAATTTTACAGGTACATTTACCTCATGTTCAAGGAATAAATTCTCTTATATAAAGTGATAAGTTAATGTAGAAACTATTATTAAGCTTTAGTAATTAAAATGGTGTGGTGTTCATGCAGAAATGGAAAAATGTATGAAACAGACACATCAATATATTGAAACAGAGATGTCCCTATAAATCAATATAGGGCAGGCTAATTAATAAACGTTCTGGGACAATAACCATGGAAACAAACAGTTAACCATATGGGAAATAATGCAACCCTACCTTATGTCATACACAAAATACATTTCAGGTGCATTAAACATCGAAAAAGGGAAATGATTTTAACATTAAAACTTTCAGAAGGATATTTTTATAATTTCAGATAGAGTATAAACCCCTGGGGATAAAACTAATTTAAAAATTCCAAGTTAAAACTTAAAGTGTCCATGTCTCAAGCGGCATCCTTTTAAAAAGTTAAAATTTGAGACACAGACTGGGAGAAGATAACATGGAACCAATAAAAGCTCAATATCCAGAATATCAAAGGAAGTCCTCCAAATCAATAAGAAAGAGACAAACCACCCAGTGGCAAAGAATATAAACAGACAATTTACAAAGAACCACATATTTGAAAGGATGCTCAGGCTCATGGATAGTGAAGGTAATACAAAGCAAAACATCGAGACCATGTCACACCCATCAAACTAGCAGAAAGTGACAAGTCGAGAAATACCAGGTGTTGGAGATCTAGAGGAAGACCAGGAATTCTCAGACACACAGCTGGTAGAGGGGAAAATAGTGCCGTGACTTGAAAAGCAATTTGGCAACATCTAGTAATACTGAAGATGTGATCACCCTTATCAAGCATCCCTACATAGAGGCATTGAAAATTTTGTACATATGCACAAGAAGAGATAGAAGGATAGGGGTGTGTGTGTGTGTGTGTGTACACGTGTGTACATAGCCATTCACTGCATTACAACTTGTAATAGAAACAAAATTTAAGACAGAAACAATCTAAATATCCATAATTGAAAAATGGACAAATAAGGCATTGTTTAGTAATAATATGGAACACTGTAGAACAGTCTAAGTGGATAAACAAGAGCTAAGTATTGTAATGTATAAATCTGGAAAACAAAGTTGAGAGAAAG
This sequence comes from Monodon monoceros, assembly GCF_005190385.1. Taxonomy (NCBI): domain Eukaryota; kingdom Metazoa; phylum Chordata; class Mammalia; order Artiodactyla; family Monodontidae; genus Monodon; species Monodon monoceros. Next base: position 142,116,845 of record NW_021703767.1, on the reverse strand, counting down.
AAATCTAGTTGTAGAATTACACATACAGTTCCACCTCATATATTTAAAAACAAACAAAATAGTAGTATTTGTAAGGAGACATATTTGTTTGGGGGATTTTGCTTGTTTGTTTGTTTTTGGCCACACTGCACAGTATGTGGGATCTTAGTTCCCTGATCAGGGATGGAATCTGTGCCCCCTGAAGTGGAAGTATGGAGTCCTAACCACCAGACCACCAGGGAATTTCCAGGAGATATATATATATATATATATATATTTTTTTTTTTTTTTTTTTTTTTTTTTTTTTTTGCGGTACGCGGGCCTCTCACCGCCGCGGCCTCTCCCGTTGCGGAGCACAGGCTCCGGACACGCAGGCTCAGCGGCCATGGCTCACGGGCTCAGCCGCTCCGCGGCATGTGGGATCTTCCCGGACCGGGGCACGAACTCATGTCCCCTGCATCGGCAAGCGGACTCTCAACCACTGCACCACCAAGGAAGCCCGAGACGTATATTTTTAATGAAGGTTGCACAAAAGCTAATGATGAACTAAGAGTAGAGTGTATCTCTGGGGAGGGGAAGAGAGTGACAGGATTAAGGAGGGGTGCAACATGTATTAAAGAAAAAGAACTAAAGTAAATGTGGAAGATATTTACTAGAACTGAGTTGTTGATGCAAACCTCTTTGTTATGTAATAGTAAATATATTTGAATATTTTCTAATAAAAATATTTTTTCAATAATTCTTACCAGAAAACGCCAAAGGAAAGCTAATTGACTAAAAGTCAGTTGGTTTGAAGAAAGCAGAACTCTTAAATTCACAAATAGTAGCAATAAAAATGGCTAAGACTTTCGGGCCAAGTGTCATTTTTTAAATAACAATAAATAAAATTTTGTAATAAATTAATAGAGTCTGTCTTCAGTGAAAAATGTCTATGGATGACTCTCTGAGCATCAACTAGAAAATGCTGAGGCAAGGCACAAAATGAGGTACTATTTTCTTAGAAATGTACGCAGTAAATTCGTGCAGCCAGCTATAAACACTGACAAGTATCATTACATAATTTCAAGGTTTTATTTTACATCTCTTTGATAGAAATCACTCTTTGTCCTTGAAAATGTGTTCCAACATCTGTGGAGCTACAGAAAGAACACCTAAGTGGCTGCTCAAAGCCTGAGCCTGGGATCTGCCGGGTGCCAGTCCGTGCCTTACCTGGTCCCATACAGGTACTGGGGCTCTTCAAACCCTGCCCAGCCCTGAGTCAATTGTAACCAAGTTTCCAGTGTATGACTAGTCTAAGAATCGTCACCCCATGGACTCTAAGTTTCATCTTACGGCCCTAAACAATCTGGCTTTCCGGTCCAGTCCGTGCTGTGTTCCTAAAGTTCAGCTGTTCCCTATACTGACCATATATGGAAACCCCACGGGCGCCATGTGCTGCATCGTTGGCTGTTTTCTAGCTTTACCCCTGTAACCACGGAGGGTCCCAGCCTTGCTCCAACTGTGACATTTCTGAGTCTTCACCCAACGCTGACACTTCACGGGGAGGCTCCTCTAGGACTAGTTACTCCTCCCTGCATCTGGTCCTTTTTGCCTTTGCCTGGTCCTCTGTTTCAGACACTTCCAATCGTCTTCGGTAAACTCTCCCTCCACGCTTTGGACACCCGACTCCAGCTCTTCCCATGCTCTAGCTTCTCACCAAGCAGCCCAGGCTGTGGTGAGTTTGTAGGGTGCTGAGCAGAGGTGAACACCGAAAATTAGGCCCGTGACCCGAGCCTCTGACCTGCGACCAAGCTTCCATTCAGGTTTACTAATTTGCTCTCCAATTTCCCTTTCTGGAGTAAAAGCCCTGCCTTGCAAAATGAATAATAATAACAATAGTTACTTATACCTGCCAAGGTTGAGTCAGGAAAACAGAAGCTACTCTTTGTATCCAGGAAGAAGTATTTTAATACAAGGAGTTAGAGGTTTCCGTACCTGTTGGAAGAGCCCCGGGAGAGGGCTGGGAAGTCCCCACCAGCCGTCTTGGCCTGAAGCACTGATGTGGTTGATTCTTGGGGGCTCCCTGGGAAGTTCTCTGTCCTTGTGTCCCGCTGCAACTGCCTCTAAAGAATAGGGCCTCCATCTCTTAGCTTCCAAATCTCACCCAGATCTGGACAGAGAAGGTGAGGGAAGCAAGTGCAGCCCAGCCTCTCCTCTGGCAGGCAGAGACCTCAAGGCAGGGAGTACTGATGTTTCTTTGACAGCAGACAAGCCAGCACGCTAACCATTTACTGAAAGCTTGGAAATGTACCAGGCACCTCGCTAAATTATATCATTTAATCCTCACAATAATTCTACGACATGGGCACTTTTTCCACGAGCAGAAAGAGAAACAAAACTCAGAACGGTAAAGGAATACATTCAAGGTTACATAGCTAAAAACATGGCTCAATTAAGATTTGAACCTAGGTCACCTGACTGCAAAATCCCATCACTTAACCACCATGCTATGTGGTCCCTTAACTCTATCCTTTTGATGAGAAGGCTTCAATGAACTAATCCTTGCTAGAACCCTCCACCCCTACTTGAAGACGGATCCTGCACCTCCAGCCTCAGGCTGGGGTCTTATTTCAAGTTGGATAACCTTCCAGAAACAAGGTAGTTCCTCCCAATTGATCCAGTTTTCCTGCTGCCTGAAGTTTTCTAGAACTAAGGCTCTCGAGGGCCAAGACATGCAAACTAAGACATGCATTGGCCACTTCCCTTTGACTGCTGAGATTCTCTCAAGGGCAACTTTATTTCAACACTAGTTCACTTAGACCTAGGCTGTCTCCTTCTGCCACTTCTTACCCTTTCCTACTGACCCAGCATCCTTCAAGCTCAAACCATACATGTGAAAATAGCAAGGCAATTCTGCACTATTCTTGTCTCTAACTGGAACTCCTGAACTCCCCACCACGTGTACTGAGAACACCCTTCCCAATTCGAGTTAATTGGACAACAGGCCTACCATGGCACAAAATTTTCAGTAGCCATTATGGCCTACAGAATAACATAGACACTCCCAAAGCATGTAAGCCATTCCCAAAAGGCTCAAACCTACCTCTCTAGTCTCACAGCCCATTATTTCCCTAAATATACCTTTTATCTTGTCAAAACTCCTCTAACTACCATTTCTCTAAAGGACCCTGCGTGAACCTTTATCCCAGGTGTTCTTTCCACTTAGAATGCCCCACTTACTTCCCAGCCATTCCTGCCAAATTACAGCCTATTTCTCAAGGCACATCACAAATGGTACCTAACAAAAATTATGCTTCTCAATAACAAGCACCACACAGTATTTGTATCCCAGTATTTGGGTGAGCATGTTATCTCTTCCACCAAATAAAAAGCACTGAGGGCAAGGATTATTTATCTTGATGATGTCCCTCACCCACATGTTCATAGACACCTACAGTGGCCTAAGAACACAATGGATAATCAACAAAAAACTTTCACATTCAGTTTAGGAGTTGAAAGAAGGTCAAGGAAAATGTTACCTATTAAATTAGAATGTTTCCTGCTTTCCCAAATTGGAAGACATATTCTATATTCTATGCAATATATTCTATTCAATTATTTCTAGGTCTACAAATAGAGACTTTAGATTGTATAAGTGTAAGGAATTGAATAAGAAACTGCCAAAGGGAAAATTTCCGGGGTGGGGGGGGAATCTAGTTTCCAATTACCAATGGATTTTAACTATCATCCCATGCCAAGGTTGGAGATCCATGAGGAGTCAGTACAGATGACAACTTCTGGCTGTTTATCTAATTATGTTCCACTTGCCTCCGTTATTTTCAGTCCATTAAAACACTTATTCAAACCCTTAGAGTTTCCCCTACCTCCCTTCCGAAAAGTATTTCCTTCAATACGTTAAGTGTGTAACAGAAGCTTTTGCTGAATCCTTGCCAAAACACACTCAATGATGGAGAGTGGAGCAAATACATCTCCTGAGTCAAGCACAGGGATATCCAATATCCAGAGAGAATAACAGCCTAATAATATAGGGGATGTCAAAGATTGAAGGCACTGGGAAGTCTGGAGGTACTGATACTAAAGGTTGTGTGGCAAGGATTTTTTTTTTTTCCACTGAAGGGAAAAAATCAGGTTGTAACCATAAATCTTCCTCCACCCTGATGGAGGTAGACACCAATGGGACCAGGCTTATAAAATTCAAAACCTGAAGAGGCCTAGGTAAAAACAGGGCTGAGGGGCTTCCCTGGTGGCGCAGTGGTTGAGAATCTGCCTGCCGATGCAGGGAACACGGGTTCATGTCCCGGTCCGGGAAGATCCCACATGCCGCGGAGCAGCTGGGCCCGTGAGCCATGGCCGCTGAGCCTGCGTGTCCGGAGCCTGTGCTCCGCAATGGGAGAGGCCACAACAGTGAGAGGCCCACGTACCGCAAAACAAACAAACAAACAAACAAACAAACAAAATGGCTTAGGCCAAAATGGCTTCTCTTATGTCAAGAAAGCCATGCCTGGTTCTCTTTCTCTGGGGACCCCCTTCCCTATCTGCTTATACCAGGACCTTGTGAGTTGAGAAGATGCCCCAGGAAGTGACTCTGATACTACTCCATTTATTTAGTTTAGAGAAAACAATAGCTTCCCTGGATAAATACCTAAACACATCTCTCCAGTCTGCATGGTAGTTTCTGAATTTAACATTTTAATAAATTATGTAAAGAGTGAATGCTCAAAAAAAAAAAAAAAACCCAAACCTCACATTTGCAGATAAACACAGATCTTCGGAGTATAAGTAAGCCTAGGTGATAGGGATAAAATGCCAACAGATGGACTTCAATGAGTGTAAGTGAAACTGAACAGGACCTTGTGGGGCTCTCCTGGGTACAAAAATCTGTCCTTGTCCCCCTTTTCCTGTTTCCAAGGAAAAGGCTTCAACCTCCTAGACATTACCTGAGTTCCAAACGGCAGATTCAAGCAGTTACTAATCAGGGAAGTGAGGGAATGCAGAAAGAAACAATAGTGCAGCCATGGGGCAGGGTCCTGGTTCCTCCTCAAGGAATGTACATAACACTGTCTTTGAGTTATTCTACAGGAACTAAGGCCCCCACCCAGGTGGAGGATGGTAACTTCAGGCTGAGCATGAGATTCTTGCTATCTCACTGAGAACGCATCAGAAGAACATCATGAACCCTGTGGCCCTCACCCCAAATTTTGCCTGTAAAAATTTTCCCCTGAAAACCATCATGAAGTTTGTGTCTTCTGAGCGTGAGCCACCTGTTCTCCTTGCTTGGCCCTTCAATAACCCTTTCTCTGCTCCAAACTCTGACATTTCAGTTTGCTTGCCCTCAATGTGCATCAGGCACAGGGACTTGTGTTCAACAACATAAGGGGAAGGTAATAAACTCAGACAAAGTAAATCCAAAGTGTCTAAATCCATTGATTCTAAGAAATCAAAGGAACATAATCTTGGATGCACTGAACAGAGTTTCCACTAGATAAAGACCCGAGATATTCCTATGACCTAAAAAATTATGGGAACTATTATTTATTGAATAGTTTCTAAGTCTCAAGTATTATTTACTCATTTACTAATGTAACTGAAATAGAGAGAGAGAGGAGGAGGGGGAAATGTGAGAGGGAAGGAGGGGAGGAAGAGAAGCAATGGAAAGAGAAGGAAGGTAGGAAAGGAAGAAGGAAAAACACACTTGATCCATCACGAGTACCTCAGGAGGCAAATGTTATCAACATCAGGGAGCATTAAAACAGCTTAATGAAAAAACAGGGGGTAATAAATTTTTTAATACTGCGTAAAAGGGACTTCCCTGGTGGTCCAGTAGTTAAAACTCTGCTCTCCCAATGCAGGGGGCCCGGGTTCGATCCCTGGTCAGGAACTAGATCCTGTATGCTGCAACTAAGAGTCCGCATGCCACAATGAAGATCCTGAATGTGGCAGCAAAGATCCCCTGTGCCACAACTAAGACCAGGCAGAAAGAAAGAAAGAATGAATGAATGAAAGAATGAAAGAAAGAATTTTTTTTAAAATACTACTTAAAAGAATGAAGATGAAACAATAACCCATTTGGAACCAGAGTATGATACCAATAAAAGGTAAACAAGTTTCTCTACCCACCTACATTTGTACCCCAAAAATGCTGCCCTGTTTACTGGCTAGGCCCTAAAATTTTCAACAAGAAAATTTTGGTCTCAGGTAAAATGAAAATCTTCAAACCCCAAAACGAAGAAGAAATTGTTGAAGAAAAAAATTGATACATAATATTACAGAAAAATTAAAAGTGACTTGTAGGCAAATAATACCAAAAATAAGGTTAAACTGGAAATCATATTTGTAAAATATATGACAATTACTAATTTTTTTTTTTTTTTTGGCCACACTGTGCAGCATGTGGGATCTTAGTTCCCCGACCAGGAATCAAACCCGTGCCCCCTGCATGGGAAGCATGGAGTCTTAACCACTGGACCACAAGGGAAGTCCCAACAGTTACTATTCTTAATACCTCATACAATAAGAGTAAAGGCCTCAACAGGAAAAGGGCACAACCAAAATGCCTCTGGACAGAGAATGGATAAAGAAGATGTGGTACATATATATGAAACATAGCAGGACCCCATGGTTCTTCCCCTCCATGTGCTCAGCCTTTCTTTTGTCTGTGGAAAAACTTTAGCCAAGGAATAACTTTAATCAAAGAAGTGAGAAAATGCAGAAACAAAGGAAAACAGTCAAAGGAGACCAAATAATAATAGTTTAGTCATTAAGCAAAGTCAAGGACATTTAGTTCCTCCTCAAGGGCTATAGGTAATGTTCTGAGCCCTCTCCTGTGAGCTGTCTTGTAGATACTAAAACCCCCATCAGGTGGAAGAAGTTAACGACATGATGACCAAGCTGTAGCCATGACATAAACCACGATTCCGAGAGCTGGCCTCAAGGAAATGGGAACAAACTGACCCTGGAACTAAAGACTAACTGTACTTAAAACAATCAAGATGACACTGATCAGACCACCCCATGGCCAATTTCAAGGTGACCGTCAGAGCTGCCTGTGCTGTTTCTGCATGTAGCCCGCTGCCTCCATCTATAAAAGCTCTTGCTCCCTGATTGTCAGTGGGGGGAGCTGGCCTTTGGACAGGAGTCTGCCCTCCTCCCCTGGTTACTGGCCTCCAGAATGAAGCAAACTTTCCTTTCCACCAACCTTGGCTCTTCATTGGCTTTTGAGTGGTGAGCTGCTGGACCCCACTTTTGGTAACATATACAATGGAATACTACTCAGCCATCAAAAAGAATGAAATAATGCCATGTGCAGCAACATGGATGGACCTAGAGATTACCATACCAAGTGAAGTAAGTCAGACAGAGAAAGACAAATACCATATGATAGCACTTATATGTGGAATCTAAAATATACAAATGAACTTATTTACAAAACAGAAAGAGACTCACAGGCATAGAAAACAAACTTATGGTTACAAAGGGGAAAAGTTGGGGAAGGGATAAATTAGGAGGTTGAGGTTTTATATATAGTAGATACAAACTATGATATATAAAATGGATAAACAACAAGGTCCTACTGTATAGCACAGGGAACTCTATTCAATATTTTGTAATAAACCATAATGAAAAAAAGAAAAAGGGCAAACGAGAAGAGAAGTACATTGGACAAATAAACTTATGAAAAAATGTCAGTCTTTACTAGTAGTCCTGCTACTTCCCTATCCAACTGCAGCTTTTCTCTTTCTCTCTTTTTAATGACAATATCCAGGGTTGTGTATGTTATTGTGAAGTGTGCTTTCTTAAATATTGCAAATGAGTGTTTAGGACGTTACACACTTTCTATAACATAATTAGTCAATCATATCAAAAATTCAGACATCTGACTACCTTTGACCCAACACTTGCACTTCTAGGAATGTATTCTAAGACAAAAACTAGACCCCAAAGATCAAATGGCAATATGTTTATACAAAACTATCTATAAAAACTGAAAACGACTAAATTTCCAATGACAGCACCTGCTTAAAGAATGCTGATCCATCCACAGGTTAAAATTCTTTGCAACCACTAAAATGTATTCTAGAACAGAAGAGTAATGTTCTGAATAATTAAGTGAAAAAGGCAAATTATGAGGTTGTCTGTACTTATCTATACAATATTAGATACAGAAACATTACATATATAATATATATTATCTATAAATTATAGATATATAGATAATTTTTAAATATTCATCAGATATACACCAAAATATTAACAGTGGCTCTTGCTGGGTAGTAGGGTTACAGGAGATTTTTACTTTGTATATGTATGTTGTTCTCTATTTTTCACAGTTTCCATAATAAAGTTGCATTATTTTTATAGTCAGAAAACAATCATTTTTCAATCAAAGTGAAAATTCTTCAAAGAGGGAGGCACCAGTTCTGTCCATCTCATCTGTGTGAAGGATGGATTCACAGTTTTCAGTCCTGTCCGAGGAGGTCCCAAAAGTGGCAGCACATCTTGGATGGCTGCAAGTAAACTCTGTCTTCTCTACAAATTTGCAGAGCCTTTAAATATTCCTTCACAAAGCAAAACACAACAGTACATTTCTAATAAGAGTAATTTGCTTTTGATGATGATTTCCTACCAAAATAATCAAGACGTTATTCAGAATCTTCAAAAGCAATAAAACAGACAATAACAACAGCATAAAACATACAATAAAAAGCATAAAACACAAAACAAGGTCATCTCGTTAAGAACAAGGGATTCCTCTTACAAATGTCTAGGTTCTGGTGGTCCAGTGGTTAAGACTCCACGCTTCCACTGCAGGGGGTAGGGGTTGATCCCTGGTCAGGGAACTAAGATCCCATAAGCCACATGGCATGGCCAAGAAAAAAAAAAAATGTCTAGGCTCTCATTGGAAGGAACTTTCTTTAATAATAGTTTTGATTTGGGAATGCCGACACCAAAATGACCTTATTTTCCTCCCTTCATGGTGCCTTCATGGTCATGTTTGGGTCCCTCTGACAGTGCTCAAGGTCTGTCTGATAAGAAGAGTGTGATTGGTGGGTGAGGAAATGTCCTATCTGCACTGTTCAAAAGCAAAACAAAACAGACTATATGCTTATAACGTTTTAACGTATTTTTAAATTTTCTATAAACATAGCATAAATTGAGTTTAAGCAAGGCTGGCCCCTCTGTCTCTACTTCTCTCTCCTTCGCGAATATTTCTCTCACTTCATGCCAAAGTGGCCAAAGTACACCACTATCAAGTCATCCCGAGTCCTGAAAGCATTTGCCTTACCAAGAATCTTTCATTATTTACAAGCAAATACTCCCTAAACCAAATTCAGCTCAGTCCTTGATTCGGTGCGGTCACCTAAGGGTAAGAAAGTGACCAGAAAGAATGAACCAAGTAGGGGACTGTGTACAAGGACATACATGCAGGAAGGAATATAGGAAGCAAAAGGCAAAGTGAAAGGATCATAAATGCAAGCACTGCTAGTTATCCGTACATAGATGACAGATACATAGATGACAGATACAATCATTAAATCCCAGGGGGTAAAAATGATGTACTTTTTAAACCAAGGCAGCGTCCTGAAATGAGCTACTTCCTCTTCTCACCACAAGATGGAGCTCTCTTTGGGCTCTCCAAGCTCAGTTTCCAAACTCAGAGCTGAAACAGTGGGGACCTTGCATTAGAAATCCCATCTATAAACCATGCTCTTCTAGTTCAATTCAGCTTTAAATAGAACTTGCAGCTAATGAAACATTAGACTTCGGTCCATTGAGAATCCTTCATTACTGATGCTGCACGTATCTGGGCAAAGTCACCTCTGAATTTCAGCATCCATTTGCAGCAACATGGATACACCTAGAGATTATCATGCTAAGTGATATAAGTCAGAGAAAGACAAATACCATATGATATCACTTACATGTGGAATCTAAAATGTGACACAAATGAACCTATCTATGAAACAGAACCAGAATCATGGAAATAGAGAACAGACTGGTGGTTGTCAAGGCAGAGGGAGTTGGGAGAGGGACGGAGTGGGAGTTTGGGGTTAGCAGATGCAAACTAGTATATATAGAATGGATACATAACAAGGTCCTACAGAGAACTATATTCAACATACTGTGATAAACCATAATGGAAAAGAATATTTTTAAACAAGAATGTATATATAGGTATAAATGAATCACTTTGCTGTACACAGAAATTAACACAACATTGTAAATCAACTCTACTTGAACGTTAAGAGCTATTGATAAATTTCAGCATCAACAGCCATCACTTTCTTTCCTCAAGCCAAGCTTTCTGCTGTCGGTATCCCTTTCCCTCTTGCTGTTTCTTGAAACTTGTTTTCTTTTTATGTTATGACGAGAAAAGTGAGATGTCATGCTGTAGCAGATATGGAACTAGGGCACCAGAGCCATTCTTCAAGAAAGGGCTGGACGCCAGATGTGGAGAATGCACTCCCCCGGTCAGGTGCAGCTGGCAGCCCCTCCACAGTCTTGGCTACAGAGAGCACCTCACTCAAGTCCATGCCTTCCCACAGCCCTGCATCAGGTGACTGCGGGGGGGTGGGAGTGGATGGGATATGGAGACCCAGCCATTTCAACCCAGTGTAAGACAACAGGCAAGGCTTGTTCTACAGCCTCGCTGGCCTCCACTGCCTGGCAGCTCTTTCTCTAGTTAACTCTGTTTCCTACCCCTTGCCTTAAACATGTACTGATCCCGATTATCTAGTTCGTAAACGACATCTCTGTGTCTACTTCCAGAGAACGCAACCGGCAGCAATGCAAAAATAAATTGCTCAGATCATCTGACAATGGTCGGCCATTAAATCATTTGGAATACTTAGCTTTTGCTTTCGTACCCATCTGTACTTCAGATGCTTTCACTGAATTGCCATGTACTCACTTATTCAATAAATATTTGAATGGCTTCCACGAGCTGGGCACTGTGCTTAGCAGAGGGTACATGAAAAATGTCTGGAATGTAGACCCAGTACTGGAGGTGAAGCGGCCCTCTTGGCAACCATGAAAATGAAAGCGACAGTCTCCATGGAGCAGCAACTACTGCCTGGGATTGCCTATCACTGGCCTTCTCACTGTGTGAGAAAAGTAACCTCTACTTGGGTTTTCTATTATCCCCTCAGTTGGCACTTACTGGTGCCTGATGAAAATACCAAGTCTCGGCCATTGTTTGTTAATTTATTGATTGACTAAACCTGCAAATGAATGGTAGGGTTTTTTTCTCTATTTTTTTTTATTGAAGTATAGTTGATTTACAGTGTTGTGTTAATTTCTGCTGTACAGCAAAGTGATTCAGTCATTCACACATATACAGTCTTTTTTTATATTCTTTTCCTTTATGGTTTATCACAGGATACTGAATACAGTTCCCGTGCCACACGGTAGGACCTTGTGGTTTATCCATTCTCTGTATAATAGTTTGCATCTACCAACCCCAAACTCCCACTCCATCCCTTTTTCTCCCCCCTCCCACTTGGCAACCACAAGTCTGTTCTCTATGTCTGTGAGTCTGTTTCTGTTTCATAGATAGGTTCATTCCTGCCATATTTTAGATTCCACATATAAGTGACATCATGTGGTATTTGTCTTTCTCTGACTTACTTCACTTAGTATGAGCATCTCTAGTTGCATCCATATGGCTGCAAATGGCATTATTTCATTTTTTTACAGCTGAGTAATATTCCATGGTATATATGTACCACATCTTCTTTATCTGAATGGTAGTTCTTCCTATTATTCTACCTCACATTCCCTGGTCAGACCCAGAGAGCTAGCCAGCAGTAAGGAGTAAAGCCGTAAGAGGGGCCTGGCCCCTGCCTGCCCACCCCTTGACTCAGATCTGCTCACCTTATTCTTCCCTTTTTCATTTCAAAAGCATACTCATGTCATGCCTTTCTTGGTATTACAACATGAAAATTAACAACAAGCAAAGCATTTCTCCAGTAAGATCATCTTTGACACTTTTTCATTCTATATCTTATATTCGAAGGAGAGGAAAACTTGACACATAGGATGTGGGGCTGTATAAACATATAGCATATTTTTTAAATGTTTCAGTTTCAGAGGATCTGAGACAATGGTATGTCTATAATTATCCCTCTACCGTCAGTAAGCTTCAAATTACTATCTGTTCTCAAAGGGAGAGAAAAATTTTAAGTATTTTTTATGAAATTTCAGAAGTGGCCTATTCAGTAATTTGCTATTTCATGGAGTCATACACACAGAATGTGTCTTGAGATTCTGTTTAACTGAAGGGAGGTTTTCAATCAACCTATTTGATTGGGATATAAGAAGATCACCAAGTAAAGCATGACCACCAAGCAAATGGAATGCCTTAGAGGTCCACAAATGCGTTCCACCAAAATCACAAACCACTGATGGTAGGACACTCAATTCAGCTTATTTCCCATCAATTTCCTTCTTCCCAACAGTATTTCCTCTTAGTTCATATATGTGTGTGTGTGTGTGTATGTGTGTGTGTGTGTATATTTGACAGTCATTAAACATCAATTATGTACAAGCATTGTGTCAGGCACTAGAAAGAAATACAGTTAAGTCCCCTACATGCGAACCTTCAAGTTGCAAACTTTCAAAGACGCGAACATGGGTTCGCATGTCCAACCACGTAAGTTAGTTCACTGTCTGGCGTACATTCTCATGTGCATGCATACCCTACAAGTGGCACATGGGCCTAGTTGCTCCACGGCATGTGGGATCTTCCCGGACCGGGGCACGAACCCGCGTCCCCTGCATCAGCAGGCGGACTCTCCACCACTGCGTCACCAGGGAAGCCCCCTGCTTCCTCATTCTGGAGCAGACGTCAGGCTTCCATCGTGAGCTCCTCCTCCACGTCAGGCGGAAGTTTTCCTGTCCCTACACGATCAAGCTGGGACTGTCATGGCACAATGGAAATGAGCAAACTGCAGTAACACATGCTAAAAATGGTAACTCATCTCAGGCTTCAGTATAAAGTCACCTTTTCCTTATATTTGTGTTTTTAGCATGTGCAGAGGAGCATGTCCTAGGAATCATTAAATTCCTGAGCTCACTGGGCAAGATGTGGGTCTCATGACACCATCGTTTTATTGTTTGTGGGCATGTCTTGTGCTTCTGTTGCATGGTTTTGTTGCTAAGCAAGCCTGCTTGGTTTTGTGGTTAAGCAAACCTGCTTTCTTGAGTGATCATTAATTTACAGGGTGTCCCATACTTTTTCCTTTACTTACGATCCCCTAGTGGGATTAACTATTTAATCACCTACTTTGTCCCTTTATTCTGTTCCTATGACAACTTCTTCTCCGCACACCCACGTCTACCAGCCCAGGCCATCATTCATGTACCTGGATCATGGCAATAGCCTCCCAACAGTCTCCCTGCTGCAAACTCCGGCTCTGATAGCAACCAGAGTGAGCCTCTTAAAACATAAATCAAAAGATGTCACCCGGGACTTCCCTGGTGGTGCAGTGTTTAAGAATCCGCCTGCTGATGCAGGGGACACGGGTTCAATCTCTGGTCCAGGAAGATCCCACTTGCCACGGAGCAACTAAGCCCGTGTGCCACAACTATTGAGCCTGCGCTCTAGAGCCTGCGAGCCACAACTACTGTGCCCATATGCCACAATTACTGAAGCCCACGCACCTAGAGCCCATGCTGTGCAACAAGAGAAGCCACCGCAATGAGGAGCCCGTGCACCACAATGAAGAGTAGCCCCTGCTTGCTGCAACTATAGAAAGCCCGTGTGCAGCAACGAAGACTCAACACAGACAATAATTAATTAATTAGTTAATTAATTTTTTTAAATGGATAAAAACAAAAAGTTGTCACCCCTCTCATGGCTGTCGTACATTTTTAAAATAAGAGTCTTCATTACGTCTGTAAGAACCCATATGATCTGGTATCTGGGTCCTGCTGGATTTCATTTCTTCTTCTACTTTTCCCCTGGCTGACTGCTCTGCGTCTAGACTTGCACCCTTGACATTCCTCAAACACAACAAGAAATCTACCACAGGGCCTTTGTACCTGCTGTTCTCTCTGCCTAGAAGTGTTCTAACGGCTACTCACTTCATTTGGGTCTCTGCTCAAATGTCACCTCTTCCGAGAGGCTCTCCACAACAATACCACTGAAAATAGTACTCTCCCCTTATTTGGCTTCGTTTTCTTCCCCTAGCACTTGTCACTATCTGACATTACATGTATTTATCCATTTTGTAGCTCCCACCCTAGAACCTAAGTCCTATGAGAGTGAAATTTTACTTAAGTCACTGCTGTGTCTCCAGCACCTGCAGCAATTCCTACAAATAACAGGCACTCAGTAGACATCTGTTCCATAAATAAATCCATACCATGTCCCCATGACCCAGAAGAAAGAATAAATAAAAGCTTAGTGTGTGCAGAAGTTGTTTACATGGCAGGCCCTGGCTCTTCACTCCCCTTCTAATTGAGCTAAATAGGCTGTTCTAGTAACATCATAAAACCAAACAAAGAAAAGATCAGTTCCAAAGGGAGTACAAAGGGTGGGCAGGATTCCTTGTCTGAAAAGCTTTGGAAATAGTATTGTTGAGAATCAGAGCCATGATACTAAAAGCCTTTTTAAATCCTTCAAGTTCTAAGTGACCGTAAGGCCCAAGTCCACTTGGAGACACATGTTCAGCCACCTCGGCGTGATGCCATACTCTAAAGAAAGGATTTTTCCAATAGACAGATGTTCCTGGAGAAACTGCTGTACATCCTCGTAGGGAGAAGACCTGGCAACTCTTAAAATGACAACCCAGAGACCCATCCTGTATTTAGGGGTTGGGGCCGGGGATGGGTTACATTTTATTTTTACATTTTTTAAATAGTTTCCTGCATTCAAACATTAGAATCCATACTTTCTATGACCTGTTGAAAATGTGAAAGATCTAGCAATACCTAATAGTCAGTGTGAGGCTAGTGACAGCTGCTCCCTCCAGATCAGGAAGCACTCAGGCTGCCGCCCCACTTCACATGACCCATGTATGAACTCAGGTGGGTTCTCTCATTTAGTTGACCTGTCTGGGCCACGTAGGCATTTAAGTTCTGATTCCTGGCCTTAAACCTGATGGGTTACTTTCCCCAGAGTCAGAAAGACCATAAAAGGAACAGAAACACTGATAATGCCATGAAGAACCACCAACTTTTTAAATGAGGCATCACTGTAGAAATGTAGAGCTGAAGGGGCCTCAGGAATCAAACAGTGGCTTCCTTATTACAGGTGAGGGGCAGGTGGTCACACTTTGAACAGATCAAAGATTGCATCTCCCAATACCCAATATGGGTCTTATATGCCATCTACGGATTGGCCATCAGAACGTGTGTTCACAGATTAACAAACACTGCCATTGGTCAATGTCATGGCCATTCAGTGGCCCCCATCCCTAATGTTTTGAAAACATTTTTAAAATCTAAGTATTAAGAAAAGGCAGCCTTTCTAACCATTTAAGGGCAATTGGGAAATAATCTATTAAATAATATTCTCATGAGGCCAGGACAAGATTCGGAGAACTGAGTTGGCCTAAATCAAAGGTGAGGAAATTCTTTTGGTAAAAGACCAGAGAGTAAATATTTTAAGCTTTGTGAGCCATCGGGTCTTTACGGCAGCAACTCACCTCTGCTATTGTCTCAGGAAAGCAGCCCTAGGGGATATGTAAATAAATGGGTATTACTCTGTGCCAATAATACAGGCATTACTATGGACACCGAAAGCCGAATTTCATAACACTTTCATGTGTCACGAAATAATAACTTTCTTTGATTTTTTTTTTTTTTGGAACCACTTAAGATTGTAAAACGCATTCTTAGCACACAGGCCATAAAAATGACAGGCAGACACAACATCGTAAATCAACTGGGCCAATAAATTTTTTTTAATTTTAATGTTTAATTAATTTATTAAAATGATAGATAGGATTTGGCCCTTGGGCCATGGTTTGCAGATCTCTGGCCTTGATGGTGAGGGGGGATAAAAAGAGCAGCCAACCTGCCTGTCCTGGTATCCCAAGGTTGCTTTCAGTTTGAATACAAGATCTCTGTCCCTAACTAGACCAGCCTGACTTTTTTGTTTTTAATTTCTCTTTTATTTTATATTGGAGTATAGTTGATTTATAATGTTGTGTGAGTTTCAGGTGTATAGCAAAGTGATTCAGTTATACATATATTTATATAATTTTTTTTTAGATTCTTTCCCCCTGTAGGTTATTACAGAATATTGAGTAGAGTTCCCTGTGCTATACAGTAGGTCTCTGTTGATTATCTATTTTATATATAGTAGTGTGCATGTGTTAATCCCAAACTCCTAATTTATCCCTCCCTCCCCCCACCTTTCCCTTTCGGTAACCACAAGCTTGTTTTCGAAGTCTGTGAGTCTGTTTCTGTTTTGTAAATAAGTTCATTTGCATCATTTTTTTAGATTCCACATATAAATGATATTAGATGGTATTTGTCTTTCTCTGTGACTTACTTCATTTAGTATGACAATTTCTAGGTCCATCCATGTTGCTGCAAGTGTTATTACTTCATTCTTTTCTATGGCTGAGTACTATTCCACTGTATATATACACACCACATCTTTATACCTTCCTCTGTCAATGGACATTTAGGTTGCTTCCATGTCTTGGCTATTGTAAATAGTGCTGCTATGAACATAGGGGTGCATGTATCTTTTTGAATTAGTTTTGCCTGGATATGGATTGTTGGATCATATGGTAGTTGTTTTTAGTTTTTTAAGGAACCTCCATACTGTTCTCCATAGTAGCTGCATCAATTTACATTCCCACCAACAGTGTAGGAGGGTTCCCTTCTCTCCACATTTATTATTTGTAGACTTTTTTTTTTTTTTTCTTTTTGCAGTACACGGGCCTCTCACTATTGTGGCCTCTCCCATTGCAGAGCACAGGCTCCGGACGCGCAGGCTCAGCGGCCATGGCTCACGGGCCCAGCCGCTCAGCGGCATGTGGGATCTTCCCGGACCAGTGCACGAACCCGTGTCCCCTGCATCGGCAGGCGGACTCTCAACCACTGTGCCACCAGGGAAGCCCTGATGTTTTTCTTTATATTGCTCTACTCTTTTTTTCACATGCAAAATTTTACTGAATTGGCACCATAATATTGATAAAATGGTAAATTCCAGTTTTTCACGTAATGAGTCTGCGCATTATACTGCATTACTAAATAGACCTCATGGTGAATGTTTAAGATTCTTTTGTACTTTATCATTATTTACTTAATCTTTTCTCACTTGTTGGACATTTAGGAAGTTTCCAATGATTTACGATGATACATAATGCTGTAATGAATGTCTTTTTCCACTTTACTTTTATAGGAGTATTTTCTTATGATATCCCCAGAAGTGAGATTACCAGATAAAAGAATAATAACACTCTTTAATTGTTCGTAAGCTTTGGAAATTCCTTTCAAAAAACTTTTACCGAAGCAGAATTTTTATTAGCATAGGGTTAAAACAATGGGCCATGGAGAAGCCCAGTTCTGTCACTGACTCCTGTGTGACCTTGGGGAAAGTCTCTTATACTTTAAGCTTTAATTTCCCCATCTGTCAAAAGAGGGAAATAATCTATGCTCTCAGTGAGGATTAAAAGGGATAATCTATGTAAAGGTGACTCATAATAAGTAACTTCCCAATACTAGTGAAGATGGTGTAATGATGGTGACGGTGATGATAATGGTGATAATGAAGGTGAGGATGATGGTGATAATGATGATGGTGATGGTGATGGTGATGAGCTTCAGTTTATTTATGAAGAACTGAAGTTCAGACTTAAGTGTCTCACCCAATGCCACACAGTTGGGGAATAGCACTTCAGACTCTAGCTCATGCCTTTTGCTGTTTCTTTTGGACGGCACCCAAGGATCTCCTGCGATTTTGAATATATAAGTAGTTTTGATTTCTTGTTCGCTCTCAGGGGCGTTTCATTTGCAGACTGACTTCTAAGTCTCAGATATCAGCCAATCTGTTCCTTCCGGAACTGAGGGCCCTACTGGTCCATCTCTAATCTGCTACACAAATCCAGAGGTGAGGCTTTATTTCCTTTTTATTTTTTAAATTAAACAAGTAACAAATGAGCATTATGTGGCATAACATTTGTGCCTTTACATCAGCCTAGTCACCAAACTTGCTGCAACCGTCCCTTCCCTTCTGACAGTATTTATTTGCTATTTAAAGTAGATGTCAACAAGTCCTAACTGTGAGTTCATTTATATTCCTAACGCTTTATCGACACTCTGATATTTCAAGGTTAATGACATTTGTACTCCTGAAACTGAGAATTAATATCCAAGAAGAGTTCATATATGAAAAAAATTTATTACTTCCCCCTCTTTATTTCTTCTTTTACAAAAATATCCCTAAGAAACTTCAAAATTGTAGAGTTAATAACAACATGAGAATGGTGACAAAAACTGTAATCTTTGTCTATGTAATATTCTGAATGAGATGCAAAGATGGAGTCTAGGAACTTCCTTGGCCGCTTCTGTCAGTGCTTAATCACTCCTCCCAGGATGTTTTCTGTAAGTTACTCATTGACGCAGCTATGTTCCTCACTGTTGGTTGCACTTGGTAACAACTTTGATTTAAAGTATTTGAGGGGGACTTCCCTGGTGGCACAGTGATTAAGAACCCTCCTGCCAATTCAAGGGACACGGGTTCGAGCCCTGGTCCCGGAAGATCCCACATGCCGTGGGGCAACTAAGCCCGTGCGCCATAGCTACTGAGCCTCTGCTCTAGAGCCCGCGAGCCACAACTACTGAAGCCTGCGTGCCTAGAGCCCTTGCTCTGCAACAAGAGAAGCCACCGCAATGGGAAGCCCACACACTGCAACGAAGAGTAGCCCCCACTCGCCGCAACTAGAGAAAGCCTGCACGCAGCAACAAAGACCCAACACAGCCAAAAATAAATAAATAAATAAATAATAATGTATTTGAGGGACTTCCCTCGTGGCACAGTGGTTAAGACTCCATGCTCCCAATCCAGAGGGCCTGGGTTCGATCCCTGGTAAGGGAACTAGATCCCACATGCATGCCACAACTAAGAGTTCACATGCCGCAACTAAGAGTTCACATGCCACAACTAAGGAGCCTGCGTGCTACAACTAAGGAGCCTTCAAGCCGCAACTAAGGAGCCCGCCTGCCGCAACTAAGACCCAGCGCCACCAAATTAAAAAATAAATAAATATTTTCTTTAAAAATAAAGTATTTGAGGCAAATCTGGTTCTAGGAATTAATGACACTTGTAGTTATAGGTTGGGGGCAATTGGGAGTTTTAGAACAGATGTCAGCAAACATTTTCTTTAAATAATCAGATGGGAAAGATTTTAGGTTTTGTAGGTCTCTGTCATAACTAGTCAACTCTGCTGTGATAGCACACAAGCAGCCATAGACAGTGTGTAAATGAATAGGTGTGGTTATGTTCTAACAAAACTTTATTTACCAAACCAGGTAGCAGGCCTGCAGGCCATAGTTTTCTGACTTCTGGTCTAGAAGTTGAGAGAACTTGCACTTCTAGATATCAGTGACACTAGTAGTATCTTGGCACTTTGTGGCACTTTTTCACAATTTAATGGCACATACTATTCTAGGTTTTGGCGTTTTCTTGCACTTTGTGGAGCCAGCACTTGGTGAAGGCCTCTTGGGACTTGGTGGAACTTATGATTCTAGATCTTGATAGCACTTGAGGTTTCATGCTTGGTAATTCTTGTGGCTGTGAATATTGCTGGCATTCACATTTCTAGAAGGTGGTTATTTAATGGCATCAATGGTCATTTGCCAATCCCAAACTCATAGCCCTGATAGTAAACTCGCAGAGAATGTTTAGTGAATACATGACTCCTTCCTGGGTCTCCAAGGTGTACTAAAAATTATATCTCTATTATCATGCTAAGTGAAGTAAGTCAGACAGAGAAAGACAAATACCGTATGATATCATTTACATGTGGAATCTTAAAAAATAATACAAATGAACTTATTTACAAAACAGAATAGACTCACAGACATAGAAAACAAACTTGTGGTTACCAAAGGGGAAAGGCGGGGGGGGGGATAAATTAGAAGTTTGGGGTTAAGATATACACGTTACTATATAGAGAATAGATAATCAGCAAAGGACAGGGAACTCTACTCAATATTCTGTAATAACCTATATTGGAAAAGAATCTGAGAAAAATGGATACATGTATATGTATAACTGAATCACTTTGCCGTACACCTGAAACTAACACAACATTGTAAATCAACTATACTCCAATATAAAATAAAAATTAAATTTAAAAAAATGTTAAGAACCATAATGGCAAAATAAAATAAAAATTATGTCCCTAATATTTACAAATTTCTGCACTCCATGCTTTTTATTCAATTAAAACTGGCTATTAAATTTGGAAAAAGTGACAGACTTTGGCCAACAGGTGGTTCTGATTTTCATTAATTCATATTTGTAGTCATTGTGTCAGCAAATATTGATTTAGAATCTACCATGTATAGGGCACAGAACCTCCTCTAACTAACCTTTTTTTTTTTTTTTCGCGGTACGCGGGCCTCTCACTGTTGTGGCCTCTCCCTTTGTGGAGCACAGGCTCCGGACGCGCAGGCTCAGCAGCCATGGCTCACGGGCCCAGCCGCTCCGCGGCATGTGGGATCTTCCCGGACCGGGACACGAACCCGTGTCCCCTGCCTCGGCAGGCGGACTCTCAACCACTGCGCCACCAGGGAAGCCCTAACTAATCATTTTGAATGTTGCATTCAGGTATCTGGGTTCATCAGCTTTATAAATACCTTTTACTGAAGCTTAGTATATCTCCCAAAGTACTATGGAGAAATTTCCGCATTCCCTAAGAAATGGGAATACTATAAGATACAGATCCTACTGGTCTCATTCTTAAATGTAAACAGTATATAATTGTTTCCCTCTTCAGCACAACTCTGAGAATGTGCTCCTCTGGGTTAGAAAACTCCAGTTTTACAAATAAAACATCATGAGAACTAAGTCAGGTCTACCTGTTGACTTAAGAAACTGATTAGAAATAAAACATTACTTTGAAGCTACAAAAATATTATTTATGTTCCATGACTTTGTTTCTTAAAATAAAATAACTGAAGCCAAGGTGGCCACGTTTCTATTCAAGAAGGAATTTGCAAGCTGGTCTGAAAAGCCATATTAACTACCAGTGCTTTGGCACCATCATGTGGCCGTTTAGATTTATCCACTAAAAACTAAAGTGAGCGCTGCCATAACCGATATGGCAACTCCACGCAGATCATAACCGATATCTGGAAATAGAGAAGAAACTCTTCAAAACAGTGTCTCAGTCCAACCTGTTCTCTGGTTCTCTGACAGGGGACAAAAGATTATTATAATCAAATTATTATCTGACGTATAATGGTAGCTTGCCTATTTTGAATCCAATTGTTGTCAAGCCTTGTGGAATTTACTGGCTAGATATCCGCTGCATCTTCTCTCTCCTGTCTTTTCCCACTGCCACCACCCGAGTCCAGGCCCTTGCATCTGTCCTCAGCAGATCTGTCTCCTAGGCTCCTGAAGCAATTTCCCGCTCGAGTCCCTTCCTCCGTTCTCCACTCTGTTGCCACAGTGAAAACAAGACCAATCCTGTCACTCCTAAACTCTACCTAAAACTCTTCAATAATGTCCCACTTCTCCCAGGAAAAATGTCCCAATTCTAACTCAGCCTTGCAGGCCACCCAGCTCTGTCCAACAGAGGAGCCTCCAGCCACTTGAAAGGTGGCTTGTGGAGATGAAATGTGCTGTGAGTGTAAAATACACCCCAGAATTTGAAGACTTCAAACATAAAAAAGTATGTAAATTATCTCATTAATAATTTCAGAGTAAAATGATAATGCTTTGGATATAATGGGTTAAATGCAGGATTTTTAAATTTTTTTATTACTTTATACAATTTTTTTAAATTAATTAATTTATTTTTGGCTGCGTTACGTCTTCATTGCTGCGTGCGGGCTTTCTCTAGTTGCAGCAAGCGGGGGCTACTCCTCACTGCAGTGCGTGGGCTTCTCATTGCGGTGGCTTCTCTTGTTGCGGAGCATGGGCTCTAGGTGCACGGGCTTCAGTAGTTGTGGCGCACCAGCTCAATACTTGTGGCTCGCGGGCTCTAGAGCGCAGGCTCAGTAGTTGTGGTGCACGGGCTTAGTTGCTCTGCAGCACGTGGGATCTTACCGGCCCAGGGCTCGAACCCGTGTCCCCTGCATTGGCAGGCAGATTCCTAACCACTGCACCACCAGGGAAGTCCCTATTTTATACAGTTTTTAAAGGTTACTTTCCCTTTACAGTTATGACAAAATACTGGCTATGTTCCCCGTGTTGTATAATACATCCTTGAGCTTATCTTACACCCAACAGTTTGTACCTCCCTCTAACCCCACTGGTAACCACTAGTTTGTTCTCTATATCTGTGAGTCTTCTTATGTTATAATACAGTATATTATTAAACTTACTTTCACCTGTTTCTTTTTACTTTTATAAGGTGGACCTAGAACCTGGGGATATAGTGAAGCAAGCAAGAAAAGTGCCTTTCCCTGTGGCGTTTCTCCCAATCTTATAGGAGAAGTGGGAGGTAGACAACACAGAATATGAGACAGAGCAGGTAAGGGGGTGACACGTGCTGAGGAAGGGGGGCGGATAGGAAGAGCCGGGACAGGTGGGTGAATTGGAGATAAGCAATTCTAGGCAAGGCCTCATTGAGTAGGTGATTTTTGAGTCCTAAAGGAAGTGAGGGAAGCCACCCAGAAAAACCATTTGAGGCAGAGGAAATAGCAAGGGCGAAGGCTGTAAGGCAGGAGCAGCTCTCACTTATTTAAGAAGTCTCCAAAGGTCAAAGTGGCTTAGCCTCAGTCAGCAAGAAGAAACAGGGGAAGTTAAGGTCAGGGAAATAACAAGACATCACACTGAGAGTCTTACAGAAGGTAGGAAGGACTTCAGCTGAGGAAGACAGGAAATTACCAGAGACCTTAAATAACAGACCAGCCCCAGTGCTTTCCCTGACTCAAGCCTATGCATCCAACCACTGCACACCTTCCCTTCGTTGTCTAAAAGCTCTTTCAGAAGTGACTGATTCCTGACATGTGGCCCCCAAGACCAGCTCCTCACCCAGGAGTCCTCATCTTACTAAATTACATCTACATACACCTATGTAGCACCTAAATAAAAGGAATTGACAGTAAAAGTCTTCTGGTGTTAGCCCCAATATGTAAAAAGCTTGGAAGGCATCACTCCCTTCTTACAAAAAGGAAAAGCTGAACAAACTGAAAATCAGAGACTTTTCTTGGACCTGTCAGAGAACTGAGGTGGCAGGACACATAGCACCCTGAGATCTTGAGAGACAGCTGCATCCAAAGGGCCACAGCCAAGGTCAGCAGAAGCCACTGGAGTCATAAATTGGCAGCCACGGTTCCACATGGTGGCTACAATTAGATTGAGAATTTGACTCCTAGGCACCTGGCAGGTGTCAAAGGCTTTTCTGAGTTAAGAAATGGAAACCAAAAGTAAGACATTTACCCAAGCCATGAAACCTAAAAACAGGTTTTGATTATGCACATAAAAATGAAGAACTTCTGTACAATGAAAGAGAAGAAAAGTTTAAAAATAACTAGGAAACTGGAGGGAGTTATTTGCAGCATAGGTAGCAAAAGGTCAATGTCCATAATATATAAACAGCACCTACAAATCATTTTTTAAGTATGAGCAAGTTCTTGAAACATTGTTTCCAATACAGAAAAACTGGACTACCTTCACCATAGGCAGGGTATAGCCATTCCTAAGGTTCTATGCAACTGATAAAAAAGGACTATTGTAACTCATCTTCTGTCGTAGAAAAAGCTCCATGATTTGTATTTAAATGACAAAAGCATGATAAATATTGAAAGTCTCATCTCAAGACAAAGTATGTAATTTATCTCTTCAAGACTTCTTTATGCCCAGAGAAAAACATAATTCAAAAAGGCACATGCACCCCAGTGTTCATAGCAGCACTATTTACAATAGCTAGGACATGGAAGCAACCGAAATGTCCATCAACAGAGGAATGGATAAAGAAGATGTGGTACATATATACAATGGAATAGTACTCAGCCATAAAAAGGAATGAAATTGGGTCACTTGTAGAGATGTGGATGGACCTAGAGGGTGTCATGCAGAGTGAAGTAAGTCAGAAAGAGAAAAACAAATATCATATATTAATACGTATATGTGGAATCTATAAAAATGGTATAGATGATCTTATTTGCAAAGTAGAAATAGAGACACAGATGTAGAGAACAAATGTATGGATACCGATTCACTTTGCTGTACAGTAGACACTAACACAACATTGTAAAGCAACTATACTCCAATAAAAATTAATTTTAAAAAAAAACTTTAAAAGAGAGGAAAAAGAAAAAAAAAGATTTCCTTATGGCTCCACAATGGAGTTTTACAGTTTTCTTCCAAAAGATCCTTTACATTTTTCATTAGATTTATTTCTGGATATTTTCGTTTCATGATGCCAATATGAATGGAATATATTCTTCCATTATATTTCCTATATAAATTTCTATACAGCTCATATAAAACTTGTTCATGTTTTTACATAAGAAATCTGCCGATTTTCAGATATTAATTTATAATTGGACTCAGTGAATTATCTTATTGCTTCTAGTAGTTTAATAACTGTGCTTACCCATTCTATTCCTTATGTTTCCTCCTCTATACCCCCAAGAGGAGCTGTTAAACATGACTGCAGTTCAGGGGAATTTTACTGCTAAACAGCTGGGAAAAGAGAATAGGGAACCATAAAATTACTCATATTTGAAAACAAAACAGTTTTGCAAAATCAAGTAAGTCAGTATATGGTCCCTGAACGACGGTTCCTAAGTCCTTCTCAGTCTGGGCAGTGGTGATCACACACGCTTTAGGCAAGCAGCTCTTTCTCCAAATGAAACCTTGAGCAGGAAAAAGCCCAGCATCTAAAACTGAGCTTGTGTGATTGACACTGCCGGGGGAGAAGGAGGGCAGAGGCGGGGAGGAGGTGCAGCATCCTGGGTAAGAGAGGAAGCCTCCTCTGAACTCCGGCGACTTCCCAGAATAATACACTAAGCACTGAGAGCCCCTACTACTCTCACTTCCCCTTCATCCCTGATGACTGCGCTCAAAATTCTTTTCTTCACTTGTCCCCTTCTCTCAAATTTATATGCCTCTTCTGCCATAGAAAATTACTCTTTTTCAACGTATGGGGGCCCCAAGATAACTTCTGGACACAAATATAGGGCATTTTCTCACAGTGCCAATGAAATGTTCCACTATCACCTGGAACATTCTGGGATTTGACTTGACTTCAAGGAACCAGAAAACAAAAAATTGTGTATGAATGACTCTTTGCTTTAAAACCCATTTAACCAATTCTTGAGAATTCCCGCCTGTTGCCCTTAAAAACATAGCAAGTGAGTGATTAAAATTCCAATGTTTCTGTTGATTTTCTGTCCTTATGACGGTTATCAACTTAACAAAGTTCTGCATGCCCACAGCTGCTTGAGAGAACATCTCCACAAATCAGAAAAATCAAATCAAAACAAAACTGGAAAGGAAGCAAAAAACTTTTAAAACATTCTAGACCCAGGATAGGGCTTTAAACAGCAGGGCTTTCACCCAAGACAGTGCCTGATGCAAATCATTCTTCACGTTCCATTTACCTGATTGGCAAACTGAGAGGTCTGCTGTCTGGCAAGTACTCACAAGCACCCACTGGGGGATTTGGTTCTTCCAGTCCCCTGTTCCACAGAGCTGGCAGCTGTGCTTTGAAGCTCCTCTCACCATCCTGGAACACATCCGCGTGTGCTTGCATAAAATTCCATCTGGTGCTATAAGTGTAATTTTAATTACAAGACTGAATTTGGCAAGTAGCTGAGAGAATGCATCAAAAGTTCTCCACATGATGGAACTGCACCTCCTGGCATGTTACTTTTTGATGAACCTATGAGGCTAAACTACATTGTTTTTGAGCAAAAGCCTTTCCACTGAAATCATGTCTTATGGTAGGAGGAGCTGTCACGAGCTGAGCCATCACACTGACCAGAAGGCTCTCCCCAAAGAAAACGCTGTTGGCTGCTAGAGGCTCTATAGAAAGTACAGTGTGGCACAGGGATTAAATGAATAGCTTTGATAACTACTCTGCATAGGTGATATAAAGAGAATAAATACACAGCTGAGGAAAATCATAGGTGTCCAGATACATAGTATTTAATTAGCTTAGCCAAGACTGAATTCACTATTTCCACTTCCATTTCTTACAAGTTTACTGTGCTCCCATCTCCAGGCTTAGGTTGAATGCTTAGTTTTCTGTCTCAGTTAAAGTCTAGACGTATAAGCTTCAGTAGGCGTTACCTCTCCTAATAGCCAAATGGTGCATGTAAGTTCTATTGGTGTCCATTTCTTTCTGTCCACAGAGCTCTCCCATTGATTCTGAACCTACTGCATGTTGGTTTTATGCATCAAGTATTGCTGATGAAAAGTCTGATATCATTCTGATTTTCTTTCCTCTGTAGGTAATTTGGTTTTTATCCTTCAGGATTTTCTTTTCATCTCGAGTGTTTCAAAGTTTCACTCCAAGGTGTTAATTTGTGTGACAGGTGTAAAGTCTGTGTCTAGGTTCATTCTTTTTTTTTTAATTTTAAAAGAAAAAGATTTTAATTGAATAAATTTGACATGTAATATTGTATAAATTTAAGGTGTACAGTGTATTACTTTGATACATTTAAATATTGTAATATGACTGTTGTAGCGATGTTTATCAGTATTATATAGTTATAGTACAATATTATTGTCTACTTTCATTATGTTTTATATTAGACCTTTATGGCTTATTTACTACTCTTTACAAGTTCATACCCTTAAACACCATCAGTCTTATACCCCCAGCCCTCATCTCCTGACAACCACCATTTTACACTCTGTTTTTTACTAGTGTGACTTTTTTAGATTCCACATATAAGTGATAGGTTTGTACAATAGGTTCATTTTTTGCTTCTGGCTTTCCAATTGCTCCAGCACCGTTTGTTGAAAAGATTATCCTTTCTCTATTGAATTGCCTTTGATCCTTTGTCAAAAACCTGTGAGGTTCTATTTCTGAGCTCCTTAATCTGTGTCACTGATCTAAATCAATCTACGTATCTGTCACCAGTACCATGCTATCAGCATGTCCTGCAAGAAAGGTTTCCCAATAACACTGTTTTACCTTTTCTCCATATCGCCATCAATAATGAATGTTATGTCTTTAAAATGTTTTTCCAATCTACCAGACTCTTCTCCCCATCCCAAATCTTTACTTTTTCAAAACGCCTAGTATATTGTGTCATTTGTTTTATTTTTTTAATTTATTTTATTTTATTTATTTTTGGCTGTGTCGGGCCTTAGCTGCAGCACGTGGGATCTTCATTGAGGCTTGCAGGATATTTCACTGCAGCGTGCAGGATCTTCGTTGCGGCATGCACGCTTCTCTCTAGTTGTGGCGTGCAGGTTTTCTCTCTCTAGTTGTGGTGCACAGGCTCCAGGGCATGTGGGCTCTGTAATTTGCAGCACATGGGCTCTCTAGTTGAGGCGCAAGAGCTCAGTAGTTGTGGCACATGGGCTTAGTTGTCCCACAGCATGTGGGATCTTAGTTCCTTGACCAGGGATTGAACACACGTCCCCTGCATTGGAAGGCAGATTCTTTACCACTGGACCACCAGGGAAGTGCCTGTCATTTGTTTTAATGATTTGTCAATACTGTTTACATATTACAGATATTGACCTTTTGTTACCAATATTGGAAATAGTTCCCTTCAATTTCCTAGTTATCTTTTAACTTTGTTTCCCTTTTATTACATGAAAGTTCTTCATTTCTATGTAGTCAAACAAGTCTTTTAAGTTTCATGGCTTATGTGAATGTTTTACTTCTGGTTTCATTTCTTACTTAGAAAAGCATTTGACACCTGCCATGTCCTTGGAGTCAAATTCTCAGTCTAATTGTAGCAACCGTGTGCAACCTGTGGTTCACATATTTTCATTTGAAATTTTTGCTTTCTCATGTCATCATTCTAAACTTCTTAACGTTATCTAATATCCAACTGAGCTAATATATCAAATACCACCTCAAAAAATGTTTGTG
The DNA here is from genome assembly GCF_005190385.1 of Monodon monoceros. Taxonomy (NCBI): domain Eukaryota; kingdom Metazoa; phylum Chordata; class Mammalia; order Artiodactyla; family Monodontidae; genus Monodon; species Monodon monoceros. The sequence continues at coordinate 142,088,673 of NW_021703767.1, read as the reverse complement.
TCTTACATGAAATATAAATAAAGTGGATAAAAATAAATGTACGTTTCACTCAGGTATATACCCAGAAGGATTGAACCCAGGTCTTCAAATAGAAACTTGTATACAAATGTTCATACAGCCCTATTCACAAGAGCCAAAAGGAGGAAACAAGTCAGATGTCCATCAAATGATGAATGTATACTACAGATGATCATACTAAGCGAAGTAACCCAGACAGAGAAAGACAAATATCACATGATATCACTTACATGTGGAATCTAAAAAACGGACACAAATGAACTTATTTACAAAACAGACACATGAGTGTGACAGGGGCCGTGGCGAGGCTCTGAGCAGAAGTCCTGGCTGTGCCCAGCCTGATTCCTCACTGTCTCAGGTGGGTTTCCCTCAGTGACCCTAGCTCAGCATGTCACCTGAACCAGATGCTTTTAGTGCACATTGCAGAAACCTCTTAACCCCACGTCTTCCTTTAGCCATTGCTGCAGTTACTAGTTCTATGCAGGCTTTGACCTCCTTTGTCCCTGGGAGACTGGGTTGTACCTTGCCTTTAGCTGCACTGAGAACCTCTTGCTTTGTGCCCAGGGATTCCTTTGAGGCGAACCCAAGATATCTTCCAAATCACCCGGAATTCATGCATTCTCGATCCAGATTACAGGGAAGCTAACATCAGTGAGACCACCCTTGACCATGGGGGACAGATGTTGATTAGTAAATGCTCCCCCTTTGCATTCTCCACCCCCTGCCCAAGAAAACAATTCCTGGATGCATTTCCTACGGCTCCTCATGAAGTCTCACTGGATCCAACACAAGATGCCTCCAGCACTGGTCCAGCTCAACAATGCATCCCTGTACTGCCTTCCCTCCTTTCCAGCTGCATTCCTGCATCCTGCACCCTTGCTCCCTGGGATCATATTTTTTAATAAACTGACTCTGCACAAACTGATATCTCAAGTTCCACTTTAGGAGAAATCCAGCCTAAGACCCCTCCCTCCACTTTCAAATCTTACTCCTCCAGCGTGGAGCCTCCTAGAACGTGGTGCCTGCCTGGAATCTCGCAAATTGTCACACTCACCTGGTCTTGACTGACAGCCAGTTCTACCCTGGCTGCCCCTCAGGCCCTTTTAGCTCCCAGTCACCTTCCCTTCCCTCTTCATCTTCTCTGATCCCCAGAGCTAGAGGCAGAAAATGAACCTGGAAAATAGGGGGCCAACAGATTGTGAAAGTCCTTGGATGCCATGAAAAGTTATAGGCAGAAGAGGTCCACTGGGTGTTTTCAATCAGGGGAACAATGTGATCATATTTGACAAAAACAACTAAGGGAAGAGTATAGAAGGTAGATGAGAAGAAAAAAGTCTAGAGCCATGGCGATTAGGAACAAAGAAAGTGGAGGAATACCCACTCTGATTATGGCCATTTTCTCCCCAAAACTGGTCGTATGCCAACAATGCTGGGCATAGCAGTGGAGCCAGGGCCCACGGGGAATGGTGGATGTGCTTCCTTGAGGTGGTCAGGGCTGGGTTGCTCTGAGTGGGGTTGGCATGGTAGGTGCAGTGGGAACATAAACAGATGGGGGCCCTGGTGATGTGAGGGTTGTGGTGGAAGGAATGCATCATGAGACTCATACTGGATGGGAAGGTAAAGAAATCAAGAGGCAGGACCCACACTCTGAAAGAATCAAGACAGTCAAAAAGGGACTTTTCTGGTGGCACAGTGGTTAAGAATCCGCCTGCCAATGCAGGGGACATTGGTTCGAGCCCTGGTCCAGGAAGATCCCACATGCCGTGGAGCAACTAAGTCTGTGCGCCACAACTACTGAGCCTGCGCTCTAGAGCCCACGAGCCACAACTACTGAGCCCATGCACCACAACTGCTGAAGCCTGCGTGCCTAGAGCCCGTGCTCCGCAACAAGAGAAGCCACCGCAGTGAGAAGCCCGCGCACCACAACAGAGAGTAGCCCCTGCTCGCCGCAACTAGAGAAAGCCCGCGTGCAGCAATGAAGACCCAACGCAGCCAAAAAAAAAAGACAGTCAAAAAGAGATGCTTGTGAGAAGGAGCAAGGAGGTGGAACCCTAAAATGTCCATCTTGGGACTTCCCTGGCGGTCCAGTGGTTAGGACTCTGTGCTTCCACTGCAGGGGGCACGGGCTTGATCCCTGGTGGAGGAACTAAGATCCCGTGTGTCACACAGTGCAGCCAAAAATGAAAAAATAAAATAAAATGTCCATCTCGCTCCTTCATTACATTTCTGAGTGGAAGGCTTGTTACAGAATCCATGGATGCTAAACATTCAAATGAGGTTTGGAGATCATCTGTGGATTTTAAAGATAATAGGCAATGAAATTCAATCCTGCTTAACTTACAGGAACTAACGATCGCATTTCAAAGTCTAAAGCGACACAGGACGAAAACTTTGTATTAGTTCAGCATAAATATTGCACAGGGCTAGAAAAAGAAGGCCAGATTCATGGCCCTAAATTTACTTAGAATAATGCTCACTGTGGTCAGAAACTAATCACACAGCACTGTAAGGGTTGACAAGACTCATAAAAATATAAGTAAATTAGCAATCTTTTAAGCCAACTTTAAAAGTAAAGTCGATTCACCAATATGGCCATTTTTCCTTGTTCTTAGTAATTTAACTTTCCCATTTTCTTTCTGTAATTGAACAACCAATTAGTCATTATTCTTTTTACTATTGAAAATATTTTCATATATATGAAATTAGATAAATGCAAAAGGCCAAGATAGGAATGCAGTCTAGAAACTACCAAGGTTTTTGCTTGTGTCTTTGTTTTGTTCTTTTACTTGTATCTAATTATAATGGATGGACATTATCACTTCAGCTGAACTGCATTTATTACCTTGAAAAAAATTCCAGGAAAATATGTTAAGGCTCAAAAAACTACCAATTAATATATGTACTAATAAAAAATAAACAGCCAAATGCCACTGTATCGGTTGTCTGTTGCCACATTCATGCTGAGTACCAAACAACCACAAATCCTCACTGACATACAAAACCCGGCATTTAGTGTTCACATGTCTGTGGGCTTGCTGTGTGGTTCTGCTATCTTGCTGGGTTCACTCAAGTTTCTGTGGGTTGGGTGGGTGGCTCTGATTTACTCAGAACTTTACTGAGTCAGACTAACTGAGCCTGTTCTGCTTTCACTGTCCTTCTGGAACCAGCAGGCTAGCTAGGAATGTCCTACGGCAATGGCCCAACTTCAATTGCAAAATCACTTCTCAAGACTCTCCTTGCATCCCATTTCTAACACCCCATTGGCCAAAGCCAACCATCTGAGCCCAGGGGAGATATTACACCCTGCCCACAGTGGGAGAGAGCTGAAAGGTTACACGGCAAAGGGCACGAATACGAGGGGGGGAAATGCAGCCTGTGGCACAATCCACCATACCCACTTCTAAGAATTTATCCAAGGAAATGTTTTAAAAAGATAAAAACAAAATGATGTACAAGAATGTTCAGCAACATACTGATTACTTATATGGAAAAACTAGAAACCTAAATAGAAAATGAAAACTTATCAGCTATAAAAATTGAAGTAGACTCTTTTCTTCTTTAAATGGGAAGACGCCCACTACATATTATAGAGCAGGAAGGATAAAAACAACTTAGAGAATAGAATGACTGATATGAACCCATTCATGTAAAATGTGTACGTATTTCCACATGTTACACACATGAGAAATATGTGAAACAATGTCATCTGAGGTTTTCTTGCAATTGTCGAGTTCTAGGTGCTTGTTTTTCTCTGTATCATTTGACTTTAAAAGTGTACAAGTATTGGGGCTTCCCTGGTGGCACAGTGGTTGAGAGTCCGCCTGCCGATGCAGGGGACACGGCTTCGTGCCCCAGTCCGGGAAGATCCCACGTGCCGCGGAGCGGCTGGGCCCGTGAGCCACGGCCACTGAGCCTGCGCATCCGGAGCCTGTGCTCCGCAACGGGAGAGGCCACAACAGTGAGAGAGGCCCGCCTACTGCAAAAAAAAAAAAAAAAAAGTGTACAAGTATTATTTTTACAGAAGCAGTAACATGCTCAAAAGATAAGTAAATTACTCATCTTTAAAATTAAATATAGTAGAACAGAGGAATGGATAAAGAAGATGTGGTACATATATACAATGGAATACTACTCAGCCATAAAAAGAATGAATGTTTGCCATTTGGAACAACATGGATGGACCTGGAGGGTATTATGTTAAGTGAAATAAATCAGACTGAGAAAGACAAATACTGTATGATATCACTTACATGTGGAATCTAAAAAATACAGCAAACTAGTGAATATAACAAAAAAGCCGACTCACAGGTATAGAGAACAAACTAGTGGTTACCAACAGGGAGAGGGAAGGGGGAGGGGCAACATAGGGATAGAACAGTAAGAGGTACAAACTAGTATGTATAAAATAAGCTACGAGGATATATTGTACAACACAGGGAATGTAGCCAATAATTTATAGTAACTATAAATGTAGTATAACCTTTAAAAATTGTGACTTACTATGTTGTATGCCGAAAACTTACATAATATTGTACATCAACTATACCTTGATTTTATTAAAAATTAAACATAGGAGAAAATAGACCTTTGCTCTTATTTTAATTCCTGACTCATTGTCAAGATTTATACTGGAAGTCCCAGTTTTTCTGCACGAGAAAAGAGTAACTACTCATTTAAAAATGTTTCATTTTTTTTATTAAACTTGGGTGGGAAGTACAAAGGTGTTTGTTATGTTATGCTTTATACTTTTTGTGTGTCTTATTTATTTCATAATAAATATTTTTGAAAATTTTTAAAACCAAACCTTTTTCACTACTCAGTGTACTTTATTACAAATGCAATTTTTTAACATCTTTATTGGAGTATAATTGCTTTACAATGTTGTTAGCTTCTGCTTTATAACAAAGTGAATCAGCTATATGTATACATATATCCTCATATCCCCTCTCTCTTGCGTCTACAAATGCAATTTTTATTAGTTCTGAGTCTCTTAATGTCCTATAAGGAAAATTTTCAAATTTGAGACTATTTTAATAATTTGCTCAAAGCCTCTAAGAAGTAATCATCATTTAATAAAGCTATCATTTATGGAACTCCTACTACATACAACGGACTATATCAAGGGCCACTGAGGGTTTGTTTTTAAGTACATGACAAAGAGTCTACTTTTAAACAGCCAAAAGCTTCATATTTTGAAGAACAGTCCCTAAGTAGGATATGATACAAAGAATTTCTGCCTCTAAAATGATCTAGGGAGGACTTTCCTGGTGGTCCAGTGGTTAACACTCTGCTTCCACTGCAGAGGGCATGGGTTCAGTTCCCAGTCAGGGAACTAAGATCCCACAAGCCACGTGGCACGGCCAAAATAAATAAATAAAAATAAATAAAATAATCTAAATGTCAAAGCTAGATTTCATGGAGAAGATTCATCTCATCTATGAGACTCTCGTATTAGTATAGGTGTTCTACACCCATGCTTCTATTGGCTTGAAACTTTGCTCCAAAAACTATAGACTGTCGATAGCCAACTTTAAGCCCCAATTACAAGCATCTTGGCCACAGGGTACCAAATGGAATATGTATTAGAGAAAAAGACCAAAAACAGTGATATTAAACAGTGATATTGCTTAGCACAGCAATCCAAAGTTGGCCAGCGTCCCAAGGTGACTGTTCTCCAAGGCTACTTAAAGTAGTTTGTTGTCAAAAGAGAATGGTTTGCTGTCAAAAGAGTCTAACGTACACACCTCGGTCGTGGCTTAGTATGACTGTGCACACAGATTCAGCTATGACGTTGTCAAATCACCGTCCTCCACTTTCTACCAAAAATGGGGATTCAGCTATCTCTATGTTAACATACACTGCAAGAGCTTTGCATCACTGCCAAGCGACATTCTGCAGCCAGACTTCCCAGTAGAGGGCTGAAATGGTGATACATTCATTTTAGTTCTTCAATACCAACTACCTGCTAGAGGTAATATTTGTTTCTTTAAACTCCTGTAGTTTATTTTTCAAGTACAATTGCACTTATGTGTTGATTTACATTTAAAGCATTTTCATCTAGGTCCTGCCTTCCTTCACTGACTGTTTATCCCTTAAGGCAAGAACAGCACCTATTCATCATTGAAACCCCAGAACACCTACTACGCTGTCTGGTAAAGAGCAGACTCTCAATAAATGGATTTTTAAAAAAGGAATAAATTCTAATTCTGTTTCTAATTCTGAGCTATAAAAATAAATCTGATGAGATAAGAGCACTGGACTTTCAGTACAGAGATATAGTAGACACCGTTGGCTATCAACTCCACATTCACTTTGCAATACTGTCCTCTGTTACAGCAAAACCTGCCTCCAGTGACGGAGACTAAAAATGCCAGATACTCACTTTTCCTGACCTCCTTGCAATTAGGAATAAAAATGTAACCAACTTCTAGCCACACTGATACCTGGAGAAATCTTTGGAGAATTAATTCTTGGAAAGATGTACCCCCTAATTAAAGAGGGGGAGAAGGAAAGAATGTGAAAGTGAGAGAAAGAAGAGATAAGAGAGGGAGAGGGAGGGAGGGAGAGAGAAGTAGACAAAATCAAGGAAGAAAGAGGGAGGGGGAAAGAGAGAAACAGAGTGGAAGAGGTGGGCAGGAAACGACGAAGGGAAAAAGGAAGAGGGAGGAGGAGAGGGAGAATGAGAGAGAGCTATCCTATCTCTCCCTTCCTGCTGTGGGTTGATTCTGTAATGGGAGGATGTGATGGTTGGAGCTGTTGCAATCATCTTGTGGCCTTGAGGGGAAGGTCAAGAGAATCAAAGAGACACAAGCCTAGCTCCTTGAACTAACCTGGAACCACTTGCTTCCAGTCTTCTGTTCATGTGAGATTGTGAATGGTCTTTTGTGTTTAAGCCTATATTAGCCAGATACCCTGCCATATGTAGCTGAAAGCATCCTATCTGATAAGTTTAAGCCCCAGCTCTGCCACTTACTATCCGTATGACCTTAGAAAAACTTCTTAATATCTCTGATTCTCCATTTCTCTATCACTGCCTTCCTCACAGGAATGGTATAATGACTGGCTATGAAAATTGATTTAATTACAGGTTGAAGCTATAGATAGCCTCACACTTTGTCAATGATTGTTGACAGATCATGTCCTCAAATCCCAAAGTCAACAGGTAAAGAAAAGCATACCATAGAAACAAAATCACCATCTGCTGATGAACAGCAGCAATTAAATTTCTCATATCTCCAGGTTATATTCCTTCCAAAGAGAATTCCCGAAGACTCACTTTACCAACTACCAAGAATTAGTTTTTTTCATGCAACACGATACCATGATTTTAAATAATACGGATTTTAGTTCTCTTAAAATATGTTGAAAGTGGGCCAAGGAACATTTCTCTGGAATGTAGTTATCGCAAATATGGACTAATTACAGGACAAACCCAAGGGCTGTTTTTCTGTGCAGGTTGCACACTAACTCACTGTGGGTAATGGCCCAGTGACCTAGAGCAGCACATAATTACTCAGCAGTTAGGACTTCCCTGGTGGTCCAGTGGTAAAGAATCCACCTTCCAATGCAGGGGACACGGGTTCCATCCCTGGTCAGGGAACTAAGATCCTACATGCCGCAGGGCAACTAAGGCCACTTGCAACAACTACTGAGTTCGTGTGCCTCAACTAGAGCTCACGTGCTGCAAACTACAGAATCCACATGCTCTGGAACCCGTGTGACACAAATACAGAGCCCACGTGCCCTGGAGCCTGCACACCACAACTAGAGAAGAGGAAACCCGCACACAACTAGAGAGAAGCCCATGCACCACAACGAAGAGCCCACACACCACAGTAAAAGATCCCACATGCTTCAACAAAGATCCCGAGTGCCACAACGAAGGCCCGACACAGCCAAAAAAAAATAAATAATAAATAAATAAATAAATCTTTAAAAAAAATACACTCAAAAAAAATTACTCAGCATTTACAGCTAAGTCTTTTCTATGCTTTTGCCAAATAAAACCATGAAAATACTATCAGACTGTAAGGCAAGCAAATGATTCAGAGAAAGCATAAGTGTTGTATGTACAGGTCACTTAGTGTCTGATTCAGAATGATTTTTGCTTTTAGTTGCACACACTTGTGTGGGAAAACTCCAGCCTGCTTAAGCTCTATCAAGTAGAAGCACTGCTCAACCTGCCCTTCACGTAAGAGGCTTGAGCTTGAAGATGTCTTGCTAATGATAGTAGCCTGTAGGAACTACTATTTTGTCTGCTCCACATACACACTTTCCTCTCTCCTTTCTTCTAGTAACAAACTCTCCCCACCAGTCACAGGCTTGGGCATGTGACCCAAACAGGATCGGTCAAGGGCAGCACCCTCCTGACCCCAGTGATTGGTTCAGGGATGTGCACATATGGCCAATCAGAATCCTTCCCTGGGTTTACTGTATGAATGTTAGTAAAAGTCCATCTCCAATAAGAGAGAGTCAGCTGGCACATAGGAAGAACTAGTTTCATCGTTTGGGTGAGGCTTTTAGCTTCTGCATATGGGGCAGGTTGCCAATCGAAATGACTTCTGACGAAAATTCTCTGGTTAATTCAGACATGTGACTTAATTGCTCCTCCAAATAGTAGTCAGCAAAAAGTGGGTGGCAAAGTCAGCCACCATGTGAACTCAGAAAAGACTTGACTTAGCTATACCACTGGACACAGTGATTAACATGAGAAGCAGAAATAGAGAGTAACTAAGAATAAAGATTAATTGATCCAGAGAAGAGAAGAATCTAGAGCAGCATTATCCAACAGAAACTTCATGTAAGCCACGCATATAATTTTAAATCCTCTAGTAGCTATGTTTCCGAAAGTAAAAGGTGAAAATAATTTAAACAATTTCTTTTATTTTATATAGCCAAATCTTATTATTTCAACTTGCAATCGATTTTTTTAAATTATTAGTGAGACATTTTGCTTTCTTTTTTTAGTAGTAAGTCTTGAAATCCTGTGTGTATTTTATACTTACAGCTCATCTCAATTCAGACTAGCAGTATTCTATGTGCTCAATAAACACATGTGGCTGGTGGCTACCATATTGGATAGTGAAGCTCTAGAGAATAAGATATCCTACTTTTTAACTTTTGCTGGCAGCTCCCTAATATCTCTTTCAGCTGGGAATCAGTGATTCCCCTAGATCCAAAGCTTCATTTACCAGCACAATATGTAGAAATTCCATCCTGGGTAATTTTTTTGGTTTTTTGTGGATTTTTTGTTGGTTGGTTGGTTGGTTGGTTGGGTTGTTTTGTTTGTTTGTTTGTTTTTGGCTGCACTGTACAGCATGCAGGATCTTAGTTCCCCACCCAGGGGTCAAACCCGTACCCCCTGCAGTGGAAGTGCAGATTCTTAACCACTGGACCACCGGGGAAGTCCCCATCTTGGGTATTTTCAATGGCAAATTCAAGATTCCATGTGGGTGTGGATACACCCAAGTATGTAAGCCGAGAATCTGAAACACCTCATGTGGATTACGACACCTGCTCAGTGAAAATATGACCATGGATCCTGTACTTGCACCCAGGTTGTTGAGCAACTCTCTTGGAGAAAAATTACATAACTCGGAGCATTGGTACCATTACAAATTCAAGGCTTTAAACCTCAGATAGAAACTCAGTTCTACCGAGAAATTCTGTCCCTGGTCAATCCCCTTTCCCACTGTCCTCCACAGCTATTTCACACCTTCACCATTTTCCTTAAGCCCCTTACCTCAGCATAGCCCCTTCTTCTGGCAATTTTCCATGCACAACCCTAACCTTCCTTCAGAGAGAAATGGAAGGCTCATGTAAGAATTCCATTTCCCTAAACTTGTTTCCTCCTTCAAACTTCAGACTTCAGCCTTTATCCATCCTTTTCTGCCTCTTGTCTAACTCCTGTCACCTCCCACCTTCTTCCGGGCTCGCTCCATCTACTATACCACTTCTTGCACATTCAGCCTTTCTTCTCTACTTTCTCCTGTCTTCACCATATAAACCTGTTCAAATTTCTATTGTACTGAAAATTATATACATCCAATTATTGCTATTGCTTGCTTTCTCTGCATCCTTTCAAAGCAATCTATCCTCCTTTCTCCACGAAAACTGCCCTAAGGTCATCAGATGCCTCTTCCTGGAAAGCCCAGAAGAGTCTGTTCTGTCTCTGCTATTGTTTCTCAGCAGCATTTGACCGAGTTGAACATGCTCTCTGTCTTGAAAATCTTTCCACCATTCACTCCATGACACAATCACTCTCCTGATTTCTTCCATTTCTGGCTACTCTTCACAATCTCTTTGCCGCTTTTTTTCCCCCTCTGCCTATTATTTAAATATTGTTGTTCCTTAAGTTCCAATCGTCTACCTCCTTGGTTTTCCAAGTGTGGTTTGTGAAGCAGTAGCATCGTCATCATCTGGAGCTTGATGAAAATTCAGAATCTTGGGCCTTGCCCCAGGGCTTCTGAATCAGAATCTGCATTTTAACAAGATTCCCGGGTGATTTATGTGCACATTCAAGTTTGAGAAGTGCTGCTTTCCCCTGGTCTCTTCTTATTCTACACATTTCTCCATGAGTGATCTCATCCGCTCTTATGACTTTCATCACTACCCATATACCAATGACTCAAATGTGCATCTCCAGCCCGGCTCTCTTGTCTGAGCTCCTTGCATATCTATAAAATTGCCGATAGGAGACTTCCCTGGTGGTGCAGTGGTTAAGAGTCCATGCTCCCAATGTAGGGGGCCCAGGTTCGATCCCTGGCCAGGGAACTAGATCCCACATGCATGCCGCAAGTAGGAGTTCACATGCCACAACTAAGGAGCCCACCTGCCGCAACTAAGGAGCCTGCCTGCCACAACTAAGTAGCCGGCGAGCCGCAACTAAGGAGTCCTCGAGCTGCAACTAAATGAGCCCACCTGCCGCAACTTAGACCCAGTGCGACCAAATAAATAAATATTTTTTAAAAATTTAGTATGATCCCACAGAAAAATCTGATCCCATGTGTTCAGGTAAGGGGGAGATCATGAGAGAGGAGTAATCATAAAAGAACGCAACTTGGAGCTGGGGTTGAACTTGACCTGAGCCTATGAAAATGAGGAGGTCAGGGATTCAGATAAAGGAAAAGGGAAAGGACGTGTAAAGCACATTTATCTATTTTTTTTTAATTTTTAAAAAATTTTTATTGGAGTATAGTTGCTTTACAACTTTGTGTTAGTTTCTACTGTACAGCAAAGTGAATCAGCTATACGTGTACATATATTCCCTCTTTTTTGGATTTCCTTCCCATTTAGGCCACTGCAGAGCACTGAGTAGAGTTCCCTGAGCTATACAGTAGGTTCTTATTAGTTACCTATTTTATACATAATATCAATAGTGTATACATGTCAACCCCAATCTCCCAATTCATCCCATCCCCCCCTTTCCCCCTTGGTATCCATACGTTTGTTCTCTACGTCTGTGTCTCTATTTCTGCTTTGCAAATAAGATCATCTATACCAATTTTTTCAGATTCCACATATATGGGTTAATATACGATATGTATCTTTATAATTGATATGTAAGGCTTTCTCCCAAGGCAGCCGTCTCCTGCCAGGGAATCTAAGGAGGAAGTAGTGGTTCGGTGTTTCTTCAGCTGGTGTGAGAATTTCCCTAGATCTCTTAGTCTCTATCCTCTTCAAATTTCTTTTCATTAATTGAACAGATGTTTACTGAGATCCTGCTATGTGTCAGGTACTGTTCTACATGCTGGAGATAAAGTAATGAAGAAAACGCAAAAATTGCTGCACTCACATTCTTGGTAGAAATCTTTTTTTAAATTCACTTTTTATTTTTTTGGCTGCATTGGGGTCTTCGTTTCTGCACGCGGGCTTTCTCTAGTTGCAGCGAGTGTGGGCTACTCTTCACGTGCTTCTCATCGCGGTGGCTCCTCTTGTTGCAGAGCACAGGCTCTAGGTGCGCAGGCTTCAGTAGTTGTGGCATATGGGCTCAGTAGTTGCGGCTCACAGGCTCTAGAGTGTAGGCTCAGTAGTTGTGGCTCGCGGGCTCTAGAGTGTAGGCTCAGTAGTTGCGGCTTGCAGGCTCTAGAGTGTAGGCTCAGTAGTTGTGGCTCGCAGGCTCTACAGTGTAGGCTCAGTAGTCGTGGTGCACGGTCTTAGTTGCTCCACGGCATGTGGGATCTTCCCGGACCAGGGCTTGAACCCGTGTCCCCTGTATTGGCAGGAGGATTCTTAACCACTGCACCACCAGGGAAGTTCCTTGGTAGAAATATTTATTTTCTCCTCTTAATGAGTCATTTAAAAATAGACTATCATGCAAATCGAGTCCTTTAGTGATGAAGCTCCAGGGCTCAGGAAGAATCCCAAGACATCACATGAAATACTTTAAGGCAAAGGCCTTCTGTTGGTGAAACTTATGAGTAAGTGTCAATAGGCAAAGAAGGCCTGGATCCTTTATGTTCCCACTGGCCCTACGGAGAGGCTTGCTGGGATGAGCCCCTGGCAACCCGAAATGACTTATGCAGCTATTCAGTGCTTATATATGCTAGACCCTGATATCACAAAGAGGAATAACATCTCTGTCCTCCAGTAGGGAGAGGAGGTGAAGTGTGAATGCAACAGTGCAAATCCACCATCACATCTGAGAAAATTTTCCCAAGTAGATTACTAGGTTTATCAGTGTAAATAAAAACAGTGTGAAACATCCTGTTGTATCTCTTATTTTGTATAGATTTCACTTGTGATACATTCCCCATTGCTAAGATAGACTGATTAAAACCAGCATTAGAGCCCAAAGACCAAAAAAATTAACTAGTGACACATGCCCACAAAAGTGAAGGTTAGTCTAGTAGAGTTCAGTTATGAGCAGAAAAATACTGATAACAAAACACTGAACCACAGAAAATATATAGTGGAATTATCAATTAACTGCAAAAATGGAGTGTTTCTTTGACACTTTCATAAAGTGATATTTTCCTCAAATTCCAAAGATAATTGTAAAAGTTTGAACTGTAAGTCACCACATGCATCTTCACATTTCTCTTTTTATATTGTATTTTAGTGCCAATAAAATATAATAGGGGAGAAAAAAGTAGAGCTTTGATATCAGGCCTGTTACCTTTTCATTTGATTTCAATCTCATATTTCTAGAAATACACAATAGTGCCAAATAGCTTTCTTTATCTTGGGCTGGTTTTTCTGTATATTAGCAGTCATTGTAAAATTATTGCACTCCTACATGGAGACTAAAATTCCAGACAACAGTTACTGACAAATTTCTCTACAGTTCACTGATTCCTCAAAGAAAATGGGTTTTCTACACAGCTAAAACTAATTATCATTGTAACAGAAATCAGAATGCATCTGACAGCTGGAACAGAAAACACAGTGTGCTCTGCTTTCCTTTTTTATCATATCAGTAATAACATTCTCCAAAACCAATTTGTATAGTATAATCTTCCTAAAGAAATACCTACCCATGATACACACTTACTGTGCAAAAGTCAGTCACAAAAATCTCCTGAACTGGAGGGATGCAGGTTTGGGCAGTGAGAGAAGGTATCAGGGAATGTTTTATCACCTCTTGCTTGCCCCAAGAATATGTAGGATCTGGGAAAGTGATGCTATGGTACCAGGCAGCCCAAGATGACAAGTTTCAGGGTGTTTAAGTCAGTACTTCTGCCTAACAAGCCACCCAAAACGTGATGCCTCAAAACAGCAGCCATAACAGCAAGGTCCTACCATGGAGAACAGGGAACTATATTCAGTACCCTATGATAAACCATAATGGAAAAGAATATGAAAAAAAGAATATATATATATATAACGGAATCACTTTGCTGTACAGCAGAAAGTAACACAACATTGTAAATCAACTCTACTTCAATTAAAAAAAAAACAAAACAGCATCCATGTATTATTGCCCACACATGTATGGGTCAGCCAGGCAGTTTGCTGATGCTGACGTGAGCACACTCCAGTCTGTAGGCAGCGGTCTGGTCAGCTGTGCACTGGGCTATCAGCAGTGGCTCCAGCAGAGAGGCTCCTCCACATGGTCTTATCTTTCAGCCAGCTAGCCTGGGCTTGTTCCCATGCTGGTGGCAAGGAGAGAACAGAAGTGTGCAAAGCCCTTGATGACTGGGATTGGCCAAAGCAAGTCACCAGCCAGCCCAGATTCAAGGGACAGGGAAATGGACTCAACCTCTTGACGAGAAGGTCTTCAACGTCATGTGGCAAAGGGCTAAAATACAAGGACAGAGAATTATTCAAGTGTCTTGGCCGTAAGTCTAACATCCCTAGGAAACCCCCGGCTAGCCTCCTTAGGTGTTATATTTCTACCTGGCACATCCCTGAGGAACTGTTCTTGCTGAGACTTTATCTTACTGTGACCCTGTCTTGCAGTCGCCATTACTCTCTAAAGGGCAAGTCAGAGGAGACAGGGCCAAAGGGGGAGAGGAAGACACTACCTGTGTCCACAGGGCTTTACTGTCTCTCGACTCCCACCAATAATACACCCAAACCCTTGCTCTGGCCTCTCAGTGAGAGAAGTAAGCTTCCCTGCCCCTCCCCTGTGGGACAGCCACGTGCCTTGCTTTGGCTGATGAGACGTGCCACCAGCAAAGATTTAAAATGTGCTCATGCATTAAGCTTACGCTATTGCACTTGGACCATTGGCATGAGAAAAACATACCCTGGGAAGACACTGCCCCTTCAGCACAGAGCAAACCAGCCCGGATACCCCAGAGTACACGAGCCAAAAATAAATGCTTGTAGTTGTATGCAACTGAAATTGACTGAATTCTTGATAAACTGAATTAAGAGTAGATGAAGTTGATTTACAATGTTGTGCCAGTCTCTGCTGTACAGCAAAGTGACTCAGTTATCCACATACACACATTCCTTTTTTTATATTCTTTTCCATTATGGTTTATCCGAGGAGACTGGACATAGTTCCCTGTGCTCTACAGTAGTAGGACCTTGTTGTTCATCCATTTCTAAATGTAATAGTTTGCATCTACCACCTTCATGAAAAGACTCGCCATTATTTATTTATTTATTTATTTATTTATTTATGGCTGCGTTGGGTCTTCGTTGCTGCGTGCAGGGGCTACTCTTCATTGCGGTGTGTGGGCTTATTGCAGTGGCTTCTCTTGTTGCGAAGCACGAGCTCTGGGAGCACAGGCTTCAGCAGTTGTGGCACGTGGGCTTCAGTAGTTGTGGCTGGCGGGCTCCAGAGTGCAGGCTCAGTAGCTGTGGCACACGGGCTTAGTTGCTCCGCCACATGTGGGATCTTCCCAGACCAGGGCTTGAACCCGTGTCCCCTGCATTGGCAGGTGGATTCTTAACCACTGAGCCACCAGGGAAATCCCAAGACTCACCATTATTAAATTTTCCTTTTTTGATTAAAAAAAAAGGAGTGGATGAAGAGGCAAGGAGGAGAACAGGAATTCTGAAGGCAGGAAACCAGCAAAGAGGTGATGGAATCATCATCTTTAATACAGGTTTATTCAACACATGAATTTTCTGAGAGAAATCATGCAGAGTCATTTTTACTCACTGAATGTTACAAGCATTAATCCAAGAGCATCTTTTCTATCTCTGCGTGTGTGTGTGTGTATGTGTACTTCTTGTTTAATGGTAGGCACTGGTTGTGGCTAATCATTAAGAGAAAACTGTATTATTTTTGTAAGCATAACAGGATACATTGGTGTTTGCTAAAGAAATGTCCCGTATTCCCCCATCTGTGAAATGGAGATTAACATGTTAAGATGCCTCAAAGGGTTTTGTTTTCTGGGATATTTTTTCCCTGAAGAATAATGGAAAAGATAACTGAAAAAATGTACAGAAATACAAAGCAGTATAAACAGTAAATAATAATTACTTGTGAGAATTGAAATGAGAATTGCTTTGCCAAGAATCTTGAGTTAGATTACAGCTCCATTATTTGCGAGGAATAGCTAATGAGAATCCTCATTAAAATTTCTCGTTTTCTACCGACTGCCTCTTTACCAGGTCGAGATTATTAGCAAATCCCTATCAAGCATTGTGAAGCAGAAAGATATTCAAGGCAAGCAGCATAATTTCCTTTTGGGACACGGCTGACTAGGGTTGTCAGAAGTCACCTAGCCATGGCAGAAAGACATGGCACTTCCAGTTAGGGAGGAAAACAATCATCCCCCAGCAGATAAAGCTTCACAAGGGCACTAGAGCCTCTAGTTAGTTAGCTGGACGGCTAACTGATGTGCTATTTGTACTACTACCATTCCAGAAGACTTATTGCTGGTTTACGCCTGCACACCAGTAATAATAATAACACTAATAACAGCCACTACTTATTGAGCAACAAGTATGTGTCAGGAACTTTATATAAATTAGCTTACCCTGACATCAATCATGTCCAGTTCTTTATATATAATAGATGCCAACACACATGTGTTTAATAAATGAATGAATGTTTATAAGTACTATTAGCTCCTTAACTCTTTCTTACAGATAGGAAACTTAAATAACTTGGGTGGTAATGACAGAGCCACAATGTAAAAAAAAACCTTTTCTGAACCCAAAGCCTAGTCTCTGTCAATTACATCTCCAGCGTAGACATGAAGAACAGAATGGAAACAAACAGAATCCCTGCTCTTTAGACACTTATGGTCTCAACCCAGTGGAGGTGTTACCTGCCGCATCCCGAGTTGGGCCGACCGTCCTGCAAGGTGAGGTGGAGAGGGGTGGCTTAGATCACGTGACTTTCTCTACCCCTCTCTCCCATGTCCCTGAGGCTGTGCTCTTTGAATATCAGAGAAAGGTATCCTGGTGCTTCCAAGCAAAGAGTCCGCCCAGTAGGGCTCCCAACTTCACCCCTGCCCTAGTTCTTCTCATTGCTCTACCGCCCCGCGAAAGTAATGACCTGCCCTTGTACCCCCTGTTCTACAAAGATGCCCTGTTCCTTGCTGCAGGAAAACACACAGGTAAGTCTGGGATTCCATGATCCCTTAATTTTCTTGTTCAATTTTCCTCTTATTTACCGGACAGAACACCACCACCCCTGACTCCCACCAGGTCCCACTCAGATCACCACGTGCCTCTCTGGTGTTTACTAGGGTATCCTGAGCATAAAATTTGAAGCCAGAAATCCCAGCTCTGCCATTTACTCACTGACTTTGAGAATGTCTCAAGACCATCTAAGCCTTCGTTTTCTCATTTATAAAGTGGGGACAAATCTAAACAGAAAAAAAAAAAGGACTTTAGAGCAGGCCTTTTATAGCTCACCAAAATTATCATTAATCCAGGTACTTCAGATAGAACATCATAACAAGTTGGGGTGAAGAAGAGTGAGTTTTTAAAATTGTATTGAGGTATAGTTGATTTACAATGTGTTCATTTCTTCTGTACAGCAAAGTGATTCAGTTATACATACATATATTCTTTTTCATATTCTTTTCCATTATGGTTTGTCACAGCATGTTGAATATAGGTCCCTGTGCTGTACAGTAGGACCTTGTTGTTTATCCATTCCCTATATAACAGTTTGCATCTACTAACCCCAAACTCCCAATCCTTCCCTCCCCCACCGCTTCCCCTTTGGCAACCACAAGTCTGTTCCCTATCTGTATCTGTGAGTCTGTATTTGTTTTGTAGATATGTTGATTTGTATCATATTTCAGATTCCACATATAAGTGATATCATAGGGTATTTGTCTTTCTCTGTCTGACTTACTTCGCTTAGTATGATCATCTCCAGGTCCATCCATGTTGCTGCAAATGGCATTATTTCGTTCTTTTTGATGGCTGAGTAGTACTCCATTGTATATATGCACCACATAAGAAGACTGATTTTATGTGAGGGATGTTCTCTATGACCAAAGACCATAGCCCCTAGGGCCCTGCCTGACCCCTCCCCTTCAACATTAGCCTTGAATCACAGCTCTGAAAAGAGGTAGACATAATGAAAGGTCAGAGGGCAAGGATTCTTGTTTGGTTCACTGGTATGTCCCAAGGACCTGGCACATAGTCAGTGCTCAATAAGTATCTGTTGAATGAATGAATGGAGACGTTGCCATAAATGACTAAACTTAGAGCAATTCCACCCACTGAGGAAGCAGTCGACTTAGTGGCTTCAAGCAGTGATTTAGGTATCTGATGGATCTGAGTTCCAGTTCTCGATCTGCATCTTATTATGTGAGCTTGGCCAGGAGTTAAGTTTTCCCAGGCCTGAGTTTCATTATCTGAAAATGGATATAATAATAACACCTATTTTCTTTTTTTTTTTTTTGCGGTACGCAGGTCTCTCTCTGTTGTGGCCTCTCCCGTCGCGGAGCACAGGCTCCGGATGCGCAGGCTCAGCGGCCATGGCTCACGGGCCCAGCCGCTCCGCGGCATGTGGGATCTGCCCGGACCGGGGCACGAACCCGCGTCCCCTGCATCGGCAGGCGGACTCTCAACCACTGCGCCACCAGGGAAGCCCAACACCTATTTTCTTAAAGGTCGTTTGAAGGATTAAATGAGATAATACTGGAAAACATTTAACACAGTGTCTGGCACACAGACTAATTGCAAAGAGAAAGAAAGACAAAAAATTGGGTGAGGGGGTAGTCACGTGAGCCAGAGGCCTTTTGGCTCATGGGATGCATTTGTGTTCTGTTTACAGGGATAAATGACAGAAATTCAGTCATTCATTCAGCAAGTATCAATATGTTTTAGGCACTTTCTCTGAGCCAGACACTGATGCAGGCACACGGGATGCTTCAGTGAACAAAACAAAGCACCCTAGGGCTTCCCTGGTGGCGCAGTGGTTAAGAATCCACCTGCCAATGCAGGGGAAATGGGTTTGAGCCCTGGTCCAGGAAGATCCCACATGCTGCAGAGCAACTAAGCCCATGCGCCACAACTGCTAAGCCTGTATGCCACAACTACTGAGCCTGTGCTCTAGAGCCCACAAGCCACAACTACTGAGCCTGCGTGCCACAACTACTGAGCCTATGCTCTAGAGCCCACGAGCCACAACTACTGAGCCTGTGTGCCACAACTACTGAGCCTGTGCTCTAGATCCCACAAGCCACAACTACTGAGCCTGTGTGCCACAACTACTGAAGCCCACGCGCCTAGAGCCCGTGCTCCGCAACAAGAGAAACCACCACAATGAGAAGCCCCTGCACCGCCATGAAGAGAAGCCCCCGCTCACCGCAACTAGAGGAAGCCCGCACACAGCAACAAAGACCCAATACAGCCAAAAATAAATAAATATAAATAAATAAATAAATAAAATCTATAAGAAAAAAAACCCAAAGCACCCTACCATCAGGAAACTTCCCTTCTGGCAGGAAACAATATCCAAGTACCAGACAACTACGTAAATTATAAGGTATGTTAGGTGGTGACTAATACCTTGGAAAATTAAGAAGTTGAGCAGGGTTAGTAGCAGTGTGGATCAGTAGTGTGGAAGTAGGAGGCAGAATGCTTTTTTTTTTTAATTTTTATGTTCTACTGGAGTATAGTCGATGAATACTGAGCGAGGCAAGTCAGACAGACAAAGATCACATGACATCGCTTACGTGTGGAATCTAAAGCAGTGATACAAATGAACTGATCTACAACACAGAAGCAGACTCACAGACTTGGAGAACAAACTAGGGTTTCCGGGGGGGGAGCGGGGGGACGGGGGATACACTGGGAGATTGGGATCGACATGTATACACCACTATATTTAAAATGGATAAGCAACAAGGACCTATGGTATAGCACAGGGAACGCGGCTCAATACTCAGAATGCAATATTTAAAAAGAGTGATTAGGCTGGGGATTCTTGAGAAGGTGACATTTGAGCAAAGGCTCGAAGAAGGTGAGAGAATTGGTCGCGCATCTGGGAGAAGAGCACTAACGATAAAAAGAACAGCCAGTGCAGAGGCCCTATGAAGGGATGTGACAGGCGCACTTAAAGAACTGCAAAGAGATAAGCAAGGCTGGAGCAGAGTGAGCAGAAGTGGTGTAGATTCTTAAGAAGCTTGTGAACCATTGCAAGGACTTCAATACCTATTCTGAAAGGTTTTGAGCAAAGAAGTTGTGCCATGGATTTGGTTTTAAAGGGATTATTCTGGCTGTTGGGTTGAGAACAGGTGGTAGGGAAGCAAGTACAGAGTCAGGGAGATTGACTAAAAGGCTACTACACTGATGTAGACGGGAGAGGGTGGTGACGTCGACCAGGGTAGCAGGAGCCTGGGAGATGACAGGAAGGGGGTAGGTTCCAGATACAGTAAGTCCCCTACATACAAACCTTCAAGTTGCGAACTTTCAAAGATGCGAACGTGGGTTCGCATGTCCAATCACGTAAGTTAGTTCACGTGTCTGGCGTACATTGTCACGTGCGTGCATCCTCTACAAGTGGTTGTGCTTTTGTGTATTTTATTGTTTAGCACTGTATAGAGTACAGTAGTACAGTATCTTTATTTCAAGCCCAGGATGTCCGGAAGTAAGCGTAAAAGCAGCGGTGATGTAGCTGGTACTGCTAGAAGTGCCAAGCAGTAACAATGGAAACGAAAGTGAAAATAATTGAGAGAGTGGAGCGAGCAAAAAGATGGTAGACGCCGCTCATTCTTACAACATTAACTCCTTGTCGCGCAACACGAGGGGCTTACTAATGAAGACCTGATGGAATTGGATCTTCATCCAGAGAAAGGATGAAGAGAGACAAGAGGAAGAAGAAGTAACTGAAGAACCGAAGAGATTCACAATGCAGGAAACGGCAGGGAATTTTCTTTATTTGAGGAGGCGCTGTTAGTTTTTGAGGTACAGGATCAGAAGGTAGAACGGTACACGGAGGTTGCAGCAGCCGCTCAGAATGCAACCCAGTGCTACCGTGTCATCTATGACGAGAAAAAAAGAGCTACTACCCAGACATCACTGGATCGATTTTTCAAGAGGGTGGATAGAATTGAATCCAGCAAGGAACCAGATCCTGCGCCATCAGCGTCAGGCGTGAGTGACACTGCAGCTGGCCCTCTGTCCCCTATTGCTGACGATCCCTCAGCTCTGCCATCTCCCACCTCCCCTCCCTCCTCCAGTCAGTAACTCTTCCTGCCTGTTCCCTCGATGCCAGCCCCTGGATGCCAGCTGCTGTACTGCACTACTGTTCTTTTCAAGGGACTGCACTGTTAAGATTTAAAATGTTTTATTTTTTGTGCTTGTTTTTTATGTATTACTTGTGTGAAAAGTATTGTAAACCTGTTACAGTACAGTACCGTATAGCCGATTGTGTTAGTTGCGTACCTAGGCTAACTTTGTTGGACTTATGAACAAATTGGACTTAATGTGCTCACAGAATGGAACTCATTCGTATGTAGAGGACTTACCTCTACTTAAGGTTATCAGAATGGGTAGAAGTCAGAGATGTGCCCCCAGGGAAGGTCTGCTCATCTCCCACCTTTTTATAGCTGTCGTGATGCCCAGTCAATAAGGATACATTTGAATAATTTCACAGTATTGTCGTGGGTGGACCTTCCCGTATTCAGAGGCATCTCCTCCAGTGCTGATTTTTATTCAGAATTAGCAATTTTTAAAATTCAGCTTATCTCATATATACAATGGAATATTACTCGCCATAAAAAGAAAGGAAACTGAGTTATTTGTAGTGAGGTGGATGGACCTAGAGACTGCGATATAGAGTGAAGTAAGTCAGAAAGAGAAAACAAATACCGTATGCTAACTCATATATATGGAATCTAAGAAAAAAAAATGGTCATGAAGAACCTAGGGGCAAGACGGGAATAAAGATGCAGACGTAGAGAATGGACTTCAGGACACGGGGAGGGGGAAGGGTAAGCTGGGATGAAGTGAGAGAGTGGCATGGACATATATACACTACCAAACGTAAAACAGATAGCTAGTGGGAAGGAGACGCATAGCACAGGGAGCTCGGTGCTTTGTGACCACCTAGAGGGGTGGGATAGGGAGGGTGGGAGGGAGGGAGATGCAAGAGGGAGGAGATATGGGGATATATGTATAAGTATACCTGATTCACTTTGTTATACAGCAGAAACTAACACAACATTGTAAAGCAATTATACTCCAATAAAGATGTTAAAAAAAAAGATTCAGCCTATCTGCTAACATCACAAAATGATCGTCATTGTGTACTGTGTCACGAAGGCACATACTACCCTTGAACAGTGCATGTTCTTGTAAACTTGGGTTAAGTCTCCAGTTCTAACCACCAATTGCTAGGCAATACAGAGGACAGAGGAATATGTAAAATGATACCATAGACTTCAACCAGCAAAATATAGATGTGGGAAACGCTATAGGACAAATGATCTGTTTCTTTAACAGCTAAACTGCAAGGGGAAAAAAGAGAAAAGACGACTGCGTCCTTTAGATTAAAAATGACAATGTGTTGACCTCATTTGGATCCTTGTTTTTAATATATCCGTATTTTTTAAAATTTATGAGGTATCTGGGGAAATCTGAATACCAATTGGATATTTGATAATATTAATGCATTATTGTTAATGCATTAGGTGTGAAAATTATTAGGTGTGAAAATGAATTCTGGTTATGTTTTTTTAAAAAGAAAGAGAGTCTGCTTGTCTTTGAGAGCAGGAGTTGGTGAACATTTTCTGTAAAGGACCAGAGAGTAAGTATTTTAAGCTTGTGGACCATAAGTCTGTCACAACTACTCAACTCCACCATCATAGCACAAAAGCGGTCACACACAATAAGTACATGAATGGGCATCACTGGTGTTGAGAAAGAAAACTTTTCTCTACCCTCTTAGGTTCAGATACTGGGGTCTGTGAATTAAACTGATTAAAAAACAGATTAGGAATACATGCACCCCAATGTTCATAGCAGCACTATTCACAATAGCCAAGACATGGAAACAACCTAAATGTCCATTGACAGATGAATGGATCAAGAAGATGTGGTACATATACACAATGGAATACTACTCAGCCATAAAAAAGAATGAAATAATGCCATTTGCAGCAACATGGATGGACTGAGAGATGATCATACTAAGTGAAGTAAGTCAGACTGAGAAAGACAAATACCATATGATAGCACTCATATGTGGAATTTAATGTTTTAAAAAATGAAACAAATGAAATTACTTCCAAAACAGAAACAGACTTACAGATATTGAAAACAAACTTATGGTTATCAAAGGGGAAAGGGGGAGGGATAAATCAGGACCTTGGGATGAACATACACACACTACTGTATATAAGATAGATAACCAACAATGACCCACTGTATAGCACAGGGAACTCTACTCAGTATTCTGTGATAACCTATACAAGAAAAGAAACTGAAAAAGAATGAATATATGTATATGTATAACTGATTCACTTTGCTGTACACCTGAAACTAACACAACATTGTAAATCAACTATACTCCAATAAAATTAAAATTTAGAAATAAAAAAAACAGATCAGGAAGAGAAAAGACAGATTTTTATTCATGCACATACACAAGAGTTCACAGAAAAACATGACTCAAAAATGTGTCTTATCTTTATAATTTGGGACCTACAAATTATCTTAATAGGGGAAGTGGAGGGGAAGAAAGGACACTTATGGAAAACCAAACGCCTTTTAGGAAAGATAAATGGGCCCTCAGGAGAATAGATGACGGGTATAGTTTTGTGACAATGTCTGGTTAGATGTGGTTCCAACTTCTCATATCTGTGATAAGAGTTAATCTTGCCTGGTTGAGCATTCCTGGGGAGTTTCATCACAACTGAGTTCTTCTAGGAGGATCTGCTCTTAGGCAGATAAAAGAGTTCAGAAAAAAAAGCCTATCCTCAGATGACTTCAGTTCAAAATAATTTTTATCCATCAGTGGCATATTGTGGACCCCTTCACTGTGTTCCAATAAAACTTTATTCATAAAACAGAGTTTGGGCCATAATTTGCTACCTTTATTTTAGAGATACATACTGGAAGATTTAAAAATGAAATAGAGTATGGATGAGATCTGTTTCAAAATAATCAAGTAAAAGTAGGGGAAGTGAATGGGCATTTAGGTAAAACAAGATTGCCCATAAATGGATAACTGCTAACGAACACATGGGGGTTACTATACCTCTCTCTATTGTTAAAAATTAAAAATTTTTCCATCATAAAAAGTAAAGAGGGCTTCCCTGGTGGCACAGTGGTTGAGAGTCCACCTGCCGATGCAGGGGACACGGGTTCGTGCCCCGGTCTGGGAGGATCCCACATGCCGCGGAGCGGCTGGGCCCGTGAGCCATGGCCGCTGAGCCTGCACGTCCGGAGCCTGTGCTCCGCAGGTAGAGAGGCCGCAACAGTGAGAGGCCCACGTACCGCAAAAAAAAAAAAAAAAAAAAGTAAAGAAGTGAAAACAAAAAGGAAACAAAATAAAACACAATAATACTTAAGATTTTGAATTAATTGCTATTATTGAACACATTGTATTCCAGGCACCATGCTAACCACTTTACACTTATTAACTCATTTAATCTTCCCAGCAACCCTAAGAAGTAGGTAACTATTATTATCCCCATTTTACAGATGAGAACCATGAGGCACAAGTACGTTAAATGCATTGCTATGATCACAGAGCCCATAAAAGCTCAGAACCAGTATCCAAACCCCCAAAGGCTGGCTCCAGAGCCCCTTCTCCCACAGTACTACACAAGTTACTTATTAGATACATGGTGCTTTACAGACCTGGGAACTCTCCGTGTCCTCTGCTACAAAGACTCTTTCCTAGTTAATATGCTGCTCCAGTGATAGCTTTCTGGGGGAGTCACCTCCTGGGTCTTTGCATTCTACATTATTATTCATTCCTCTTTCTCACCCACAATATAAAAACTAAGCTTAGTTATTAAAATAATCTAAATCCTTCTGTATTTAAATGCATTTTTTTATCAACCTTCCCCCTCTTGCTTTAGTCCAAAATACAATAACAGGAAATCTTTTTGAGGAGAAAAAAAAGACCCAATGGCTTATATAAGACATGAGCATTTGAATCCTGTTAATCTCAAGTATATGATTTTAACCAGGCAGGCACAGATTCAGGTCAGGAGCCAGTATTTTTAACCATCACTGTGTACAAAGGATTTTACATCAGCAGTATTAGCGTAATCTTTAAACAGACATCAAAAAACAAAACCACCAGCGACAAGGAAACTTGAGAGGTCATCTGATCCCCCGCTGCTGCTAGGAAGGGGTGGGCCTGAGCCAGCCAAGAGCAGCAGCTTTCTCATCTTTCATCTCTTCAGAAGGAATGTCATAAGCTTCTTTGTTAATGTTTCTATGCTTCACACTGCTTATTTTGGGGGAAAATCCTAAAGTCTGGATATGGTGTTTTTTACCTTGACAAAGCTTTTCTCCCATGTAATAATAGGTCACATGGATGATGCTATAATAATAATAAATCTACATAGATATAGAAATATGAAAATAATAATAAAATCCAAACCAACTGAATTTTCTGGACTTAGCAATGAAGGTCCTAGAGAATCCATACATATGGAAAAGCCCACACTCAGCTCTTAACAAAACAGCCACTCTCTGTACAGAGGATACACTTAGTATTCTCTGTACAGTACTGATAACCTCATCTGAGGCTCAAAACCATTGATGCATGGATAACATTATTGACTCTGAAACCAAGCAGTACACTGTGGGGTCCACCCGAGGACAAAAGCCCCTCTGTATCCCCATTTCTTGTTTGTGGAAAAAGGCTTTATTCTCCTAGGCCTTCCCTGAGTTCCAAAGAGAAGGCACATGCCTTACTAATTAGGGAAGAGAGGGAATGCAGATACAAAGGAAAAGCAGTTGAACAAGAAAAGTAATGACAAGAGTACAGTGATAAAACAGTCCTAGTTCCTCCTCAAGGAATATACATAACAACCTGATGCATAGGTTGTTCAGCCGTTCTGCAGAAACTAAGACCCTCCTGCCACCCAGGTGGAGGATGGTAACTATAGGCTGAGCACGAGCAGTAGACCCCAGGCAAGTTGGAATCAGAGGCTGATGACTGAGATTCCTGAAACACCACCCTATTACCTCACCTCCAACCAATCAGAAGAAAGCCATGCACCCTGCAGCCTCCCCCCTAAATGTTGCCTTTGAAAACTCTTCCCTGAAGACCATCAGGGAGCTTGGGTCTTCTGAGCACAGGAGTCACCCACTCTCCTTGTTGGGTCACCTGCAATAAATGTTGTACTTTCCTTCACCACAACCTGGTGTCAGTAAATTGGCTTTGCTGCAAGGTGGGCAAGTGGACCCAGGTTTGGTCCAGTAACAACTCCATTTACAGATGAGAAAAAGGAGGCCCAGTGATAGTGATTTAAACCTAGGTGTACTGAGTCTAAAGCTCCCACTCTTCCCCCAACATCACTCTGGAAAGCAAGGAAATCTCAGGTGGCTTATTCACCACCAGCCCATCTTTAACAGAGCTTGGCTAGGGTGGAATTAAGCAGTGAAAGTGAAACCAAGTCCTCCTAAAGCCGAGTGCCCCTGCTGAGTTTATGATTAACCTCTCTTTGCAAAATTTTATTCCCTTTCTTGTCCTACCCTGGTCCCCTCAAGACTGAGGGAGATCAAAGAAAAGAGAGGATTGAAACTGAGGCCCCTGCAGGGCCCTCCCAGACACAGAAGCCTTCCCATACCTCCCGTTTCTCATTTGTAGAAAAAAGGCTTCCGTCTCCTGGGCCTTCCCTGAGTTCCAAAGAGCAGACTCAAGCAGTTAATAATCACGACAGTAGAGTCACAGGACTCCTAGTTCCTCCCGAAGGGACATAGATAACAATCTGGTACATATCTGTGAGCTGTTCTGCAGAACTATGACCCCCCTCAGCCGCCCAAGGGGAGGATGGTGACTACAGGCTGACCACAAGCACACAGACCCCAGACTGGTTGGAACCAGAAGGTTGAGATTCCAGAAATTTCACCTGTTACCTCACCACCAACCGATCAGAAGAAGGTTCACGAGCTGATCGTGCAACCTAGGACCCTCTCCCCTCACACTGTCTTTAAAAACCCTTGCCTGAAAGCCATCAGGGAGTTAGGGGTCTTTTGAGCATTAGCTACCCGGTCTCCCTGCGTGGTGCCTGCAAATAAACCATTACTTTACTGCAA
This sequence comes from Monodon monoceros, assembly GCF_005190385.1. Taxonomy (NCBI): domain Eukaryota; kingdom Metazoa; phylum Chordata; class Mammalia; order Artiodactyla; family Monodontidae; genus Monodon; species Monodon monoceros. The sequence continues at coordinate 142,061,559 of NW_021703767.1, read as the reverse complement.
ACACCCGCTGTCAGAGTTTGGCTTTCTGCACCAGGGCATAAGACCCCTTGCTTGGTAACAGAAGGATAAAGGAAATCCTCATGTGCTGTCTGCTAAAGTTAGGCCAGATCAAAATGGCAATACATGTGTCAGTTACTTTGAGGTTATAAAATGTTATTAGCCAGTGGTGAGGGGGTGTGGCAATGGGCTGACACATATTCTTCTGCTCTGCTTTAATTTTTTTTAAATGAGCATATATCACATACCATCTGATGGTATATGAAAAATATACCATCAGTGTTTTTAACCTATAAATTAATAGGTCCTTCCCTTAAGATACTATGATGAATTTTTTTAATTATAAAGATACACTAATATTAAACCTGGAAAGAGTAGAATATATATACTTAGGGAAGGATCATTTTGATTTTCAAGTTGGGGTTTGGTTACCTGTCTTTATATATTCTAATTTAATGTGTCAGTACCTGCAAAAACACAACAGGTCCCATCTTTCCAAAGAAACAAAAGGAGATGTTCAGGAAACTGCATTATTCCTCCTCCCAATTCAGAACAAGGTCCAAAAGAGCTGGCTCTGCCCCTGCCTATAAGATTTCCCTTGGTAGAGCCTCAATCCTTGCTCTTTGGGCAGGTGGTATATTCATGAGGGTAAAAGTCTGCTCTTTAGGGTCAGAAGACACTCTTGAGTCCCCGCTGTGCCATTTTTTGACTGTGTGACTTTGGACCAGCTTTTTAACTTCACTAAATTTCAAATTCCTTATCCATAAAATGGGGACAATGATGTTACCTAAGTTACACAGTTGTAACCGAGCAGGACCCCCTGGGGCCTTCCTGGGACAGACCCCTCCCCCCGTATCCTCTGCTTTAGCCCCTCTCTGAAGTACCTGGATAACAGTATGTGATGCACACTTCCTGAGTTGTTTCACAGATGTCAAAATCCCCCACCAAATGGAAGATGCTACCTACTTGATGACCTTGAGCCCTCAGCCCCCAGGCCTACTGGAACCTAAGGACTGATAATATTAACCCCTGTGATCCTGCCCTGTGACCTCACCATCAGCCAATCAGAGAATTGTGCACGAGCTGATCACATACCTGCAACCTGCAACCCCCTCACCTGGTCTTTAAAAATACTTTGCTGAAACCCATCGGGGAGTTCAGGTGTTTTGAGCACTAGGTGCCCTGGACCCCTTGCTTGGTGCCCTGCAATAAAAACTGCACTTTCTTTCACCACAACCAGGTGTCAGTAGATTGGCTTTACTGTGCACGGGCTAGTGGACCCAAGTTTGGTTCAGTAACATCGTGAGGATTAAATGCAAAAACGTTAAGAAAGGTAGTTGAAATATTGCCTGTCATACTACATAAGCATTAGCTATTGCTATGATAATTACTGTTATTATTCCAGGACGGAAGTCCAGCTTTCTAATTTTACGCTGCAAAATTTCTAGACACCCCACGGGCACAGAAAGGCTACCTGGCTAAACACTTCAGAGAATGAGCTTCCTTGAAGACTTAAAGCAGGAGTCGCGAAACTACAGCCCATTGGCCAAATCTGTCTCCCACCTCCAGCGCCCCCTCCAGGTGGAATCCTGCGCGCTTGTCACTTGTCTAAGTATTGCTCGTGGCTGCCTTGCACTACTAGCTGCACGACTGAGAAGCAGCAACCGAGACCATGTGGCCCATAAAGCCAAAAATATTAACTCTCCAGCCCTTTACAGAAAAAAAAAATGGCTGAACCCTGAGCTAAAGGCATTTTTGTTCAAAACAACATAAGTAGGTTTTTATAATTCAAGGTACACTGCTTTTAAGCAATTCTAAAGAAACTACCAAGATAACCATGACCCTTCCTCCTTGGTTTCAAAGACCAAAGCTGAGCCTCTAGTAACTAGGCAGAGAAAAGCACTGCAGCCCTCACTCATCGCAGCCGTGAGGGCCATCCCCTGAACTTCCTCGAGACGGTAATGACAACCCTCTCGGTTTTCTATGACCATGAACGAACTGGTCTTCCTCACCGTCTTCCTGAAACAGAGATATTTTCAGTCACTGTTAGGACTAATATTCTTCTCTTTGTGTCGGTGTGTGTGTGCACACGTGTGCGTGCCACACGCTTTGCTGGATTCTGGGAATACGATTTTTGTTCCCAAGATCAATAAGATTTCTCTTCTCATAAAGTGTACATTCTAACAGAGGAATAAAAAGCCCGGAAAAAAATATTTTTAAAATGACATCATTGGGTCTTCCCTGGTGGTCCAGTGGTTAAGACTCTGCATTCCCAATGCAGGGGGCCCGGGGTTCTATCCCTGGTCGGGGAGCTAAGACCCCCCCCATACCGCAACTAGAGAAGCCCACGCCCCACAACGAAGAACCTGAGAGCCACAGTGAAGACCCAGCGCAGCCAAAATAAATAATTTTAAAAAGGACATCATTTCTGATCGTGATAGATGTAAAGAAACAAAACAGGGCTCTGGGATGGAGAGAGATTAGGAAGGAGAGAGGGGGCTCCTTTAGATTGGAGGCTCCCCTCAGAAAAGGCAGTTGTGCTGAGACCTGAATAACAGGAGCAAGCCAATTTGCACATAAATGAAAAAGGACAAGAGAAGAGCAAAGACAGAGGCAGAAGGGAGCTTGGTATGTCTGAGGAAGAAAAAGAGCACAGTTTGGCTTGAATGCAAGCAGTATGAGGTGGGATTGCAGGGGGGTCAGGGCCACATCACATGCCCTGGTAAGGAGTTTGCCTTTCATCTACTGTGAAACGGGCAGCCATTGGAAGCTTTCCAGCAGAGAAGGGGCACGATCTCATTTACATCATAAAAAGATCAACTTGACAGCTATGACTAAAACTGTTGCAGGAAGGGGGACCCCTTCCAGGGCTCCAGAGCGGGCTCTTGTCTGACCCTCGGAAATGAATTGTCCAAGGAGACACACGTGCTGACAAAGCAAGAGACTTTACTGGGAAGCGGCACCTGGGGGAGAGCAGCGGGGTAAAGGAACCCAGAAGAACTGCTCTGCCACGTGGCTCACAGTCTCGGGTTCTACGGTGATGGGTTAGTTTCCGGGTTGTCTCTGGCCAGTCATCTTGCTTGGCCCATATTTGGTATCACTCAGGGTCCTCCCGGGTGGTGCACGCATCTCTCAGCCAAGATGGATTCCAACGTGAGGGTTTCTGGGAGGTTGGCCATATTATGGGCTGGCATCTCCTCCCTCCTGCTTTCAGCCCCTCCTGAATTCTCCCAGTTAGTTTTCAGTGGCAGCACCACGTTCCTTATCGGGACCTCCTGTTGTGACACAACTCATGCAAGTGGTCATCATCATGCCCAGCCCAGGCGGGTGGTTTCAGTCAGCGGTTCCCTGACAAAATGAATGGTGCTCGGGAGGCCATGGAAAGTGGGCAGAGGAAGAGCAAAGAGTTGGCTCTTGCGGGAACTTGGGGAGATGGACAGCAGCAGTGGAGGTGGAGGGCAGCGCTGTGCAGGGGCTATTTTGGGGATACAATCTGGTGGAGTTTTGGAAGAAGGAGATGGGGGAAAGTGGGGAGGGCAGGAATCAAGTTGCCTCCCACTAGCCTTGTGGTCGGTGGAGCAATTTTCTGAGATCCGCTCATTTGTTCATCCAACAAACGTTTATGGGGGACACACTTTGTGCAGGTACTGTTCTAGGTGCCAGGAACTATAGCAGAGGAATAAGCAGCAGAAATCTCTACTCTGGGGACTTTCTGGCGGTCCAGTGGTTAGGACTCAGTGCTCTCACAGCTGGGGCCTGGGTTCAACACCTGGTTGGGGAACTAAGATCCCACAAGCCATGGCACATGGCCAAAAAAAAAAATCCCTACTCTGGTGGAATTTATATTCTAGCAGGGGATAGAAAATACAGAGGATTATGAGAGAAGCAAAGAATTTGGGAACGAAGACAAGGGGAATCATTTACCAAATCCTCTGATTCTGTCTCCTAAATATCCCTTGCAGTAGTTCAAGTTGAAAACAGGTGGCAGCTGCATGAAAGTCATATTCAGGGTGTTAAATTAATCAAACAGGAGGCTGTTAGACTGAGGTGGCCCCCATGTCCTGGCAGCCTAAGTCACCAAACCAACACCTAAGCCCGAAATGCCTCAAGGTTATTAAACTGAAACTAAGGACAACAAATCACCAACAGCCAACTAGGCTTTAAGCTGTAGCCAATCAATATGTCCTCGCTTTGCTTTGCTTCCTTTTCTCTACAAGTCGGTCCCTGAGCTCCTGCTGGTGAAGCCACCTAAACACTCATGGTTTGGCCCATTCGAATCAAAAACCGTTCAAATCAACTCTTAAAATGTTTACTATGCCTCAGTTTATCTTTCAACAAGTTCACTTGAAAGACACTGGTGAGGGGAAATCTTCCCGATGGGCAGAGCTGCAAACAATGCATCTGGTCATCCACTTTGTACAGGAGAAACTGCCTAAGAAGTGGGAATACATCAATATTTCTGGACAGTGGCCTTTAGGCAGGGGTCTGGAAAGAAAACATCTCTGGAAGACCAGAGACGAGATGGTCTGGAGTAGAGGCACGCAGACGAAGACCCAGACACTCCATGGAGAGTACAAATTTTCGTAGCACACATTCACACCCACCAGAAAACACTCACATGGTAGAGGCACTGAACGACCACGTAGACAAAACGACGCTGTCCGCTGACACTATCAGCCTTTGTCATTGGCCACCCAGAACTTACACAGAAGGCTTGTGAAAGAAGCCACAGCGGCGGAGATGAAGGCCACATATGGGCCCAACACTGCGGACCCCTACTTACCAAGATGGATCTAGCTACCGCTGCCTCTGCTTACTTAATACAATCCAGGTACTGCTGCCTCTGCATGTCCAGCCACGCTCCAAAAGGAGGACCTGCGGTTCATCCTCGCAGGCGTAGATTCCAATTTCAGGTGTGGGTTTGCCCTTTCTGCCATCGAGCCTCAGCCGGCACCACTGTCTGCAGGTCCACAGGCGTGGATTCCCTTCAACACAACTTCTGAGTGTTGGCTCAAAAATTCAGGAGCTTCCCGGGAGAAATCTGAACCTGGCCCCCACAAACGGAAGACAAGGAGGGACCAAAGAAAGAGGCAGGTAGTTGGCAGGTGTAATAAGCAAGGGAACTTACACAGCAGGCTTGTCTTGGGCGCCAGAAGAGGAGGAGACCTCTCCACCCACCAAATCTTAAAGTTTATACAGAGAACTTCACTGGGTTCAGTCATGTGTTCAGTCCAGACGGTCTCAACACCACACTGCTCTCTCAAGGCTGCTTCCTTGCAAACAACTCCCACTGTGGGAATGGTGGGCGGAAGGTACATTTCAAGGACGGGGAGGGGTTGTGAAGCCTCCTATTGCCCGGGGCCAGCTCCAGGGTCAACCAGCGGTCGCATCCTCTCAATGACCTCCCCGCACACTCCAGCCCTCCCGGTTCCTTGACTCCTACAGCCTCTCACGCCCCCCCAGCCCCTCCACAATGGTTCTGAGAGGTCCGCAAGCGGTTTCACTAGCGTCGAGATGGCCTGTTTGGTAGCTGTCTGGCTACACTGTAGCAACACAGGCACAGGCAAGAGAAAACACAGATCAACATAATGACTCCCAAAATAACAACTCTTTCCACCAAGAGCCCCATGATCCAAAACCACTGATTCACTAAATGCCCCAGGCTGGGGACAGTGGATCACTCAGGGTGCTGCTTGAGTCCCCATGTGCTTTAATAAAGAAGACACATTAACAGACCATCAGGTGTGAACACGCAGCATTCTGTCTGGATAACACACAGGGGCCTCCTTGTGAGGCAGTGGTAATGTCCGACCGAGGCCATTTTATTTTGGAGGACGGCTTTTCTCACTAGAGACAGTTCAGGGTCCGGTAGGGGCAGGCTTTGCCAGCTATCATTTAAGGCTTGCTGGGTGAATGTGGTGAGGGCTTGTGTGTGAGCTAGAATAACCTCCAGGCCAATGGAGGAACGAAGATGGCGGCCACATGATGGTACCAGTGGAAAAGAGAACGGGCCCGCCTGGCCTCCAGGAGAGGGAGGTGGGCAGCTTTAGGACCTTGACCCAGTTGTGCTGGCCATACATGTTGACCGGGAAGGCAGCAGTGTCAGGAGTGAGGGATGGGCTGGAGGTGGGCTATGTCAAAGAAGGACCCCCCCCCCCGCTCCCCTCTCTCAATGGTGCACGCTCCAATCAGGGCACAGCTGGCAGCAGGACAACGGGGTCCCGGTGGAGACCCCCTCCCGCAGGGGCAGGGAGCAACTCTCCTCTCTTGGTGGGACGTCCCACTGCAAATTTCAGCACACGACGCCCGCCCCGGGCTTGAGGGGGCCGGGTGTTCTCAGCATGTGGTGTCAGGGCACTGCTACCCCCCACACTTCCATACTTTATGGTGTTGAGGGTCTCGGCACGGGGCCCCGGACTGGCACATGGGGCCACAGTCCCTACTGGTTGATCACTCAAATGTATAAAGTCTGGGACAGTGGCTCAGTCCACCCAGCCAAGGTGGTTTGACCTGTTAGTAATTTAATCTGCTCCTTGCAGGTTACAGGGGAGATGAACCCTCTATTCAACGTCATGTTCCTCTGCCTAGTCTTGCACAGCATGGCCCTTGAAATGGGATCTCCGATCACTATTTGACGAGGGTATCAGTACAGGGCACTCAGCTTCTCTAATCACCTAAGGGTGGCAGCCCCTGGTTCGTGCAGCCACAGGGGAAAGCTTGGGTTAGGCCAGATGCAGTGTCCACAGGAACCAAGGCATATTTAGAACCCTCACTCTGAGGGAAGGGGCCAATACGATCAATTTGCCAACCCCTCGCTGACACGCTGTTGCTGCATGAACCAACTCACTGTATTTCAAGGGCAATCCAGGGTCTTGGCAATACGCCATCCCACCCTGGTGCTACGGTGGCTGCCCTTCCTATGCACCCCATCTACTGATGAAACTAATGAAGGGTCAGTTACCAGGGCTGGTACCCAAGCTAGGGCATCAGCCTCCGGATTGCCAGGGCGTGTCAGCGCCTCATGAGCCGGGAGGTGGAAGCCAGTGAGGACGGCCTCAGCCTCTTGCAGGTGAACCGAAACGTCTCTCCACACATCCTGCCCCAGCGAGGGTTTATTCATGAACATCCACCTCCCGACTCCCTGCTGTTCGAACCACAGGGTTAATCCCTTTAGATCAGCCCAACTGTCATGGCAAAGGGTTAACGGCCAAGGCTCATGAGTGGTCACCAGCCAAATGCTGAGTTCAAACCCCTGGCTGCTGCAGTTCATTCCTGTTACAAGATGAACAGATTCTTGTTGAACTTACGCGAATAACTATATTGCCATGAAACTAAGAATGCTCATTCTAAGACTTTCTGAATTCTGCAGGGGTCAGGTAGGGAGGAAAAGGTGAATGTTTCCTCTTTGTTCACAATGGTATATGTTAGCAAATTGCTGATAGCTTAAGAGAAAAGAAAACTGTTTCTCTTAAACCTGGGAAAACAAAACATAAAAGGATCAACAATGTTTCCAATTTAAAAAATCATAAAAATTACAGCCATCCTCATCAGTTTTTCCATGAGAGTTCTGCAAATTCTTACTCAGTTTAGTAGCATGATCTTAGTTATCAGAAAGCTGTACTCTCCCACAAATCTGGAAGATGAAGCGCTCTTACAGGAACACTTTTGCAAAAGCATCAGAGCATGACAAAAGTCTGTAAATGACAGAAGACTTTAAAATGGCCAAGGTTAAAGATCTGATGAGAGCTCATTATAATGTAATTGGCAAGGAAATTTGGTTATTGCTGTGATATACAACCTCCTGATGACCTCCTCCGACACCGAGCAGGGGACCTACTTCATAGAAAAGATGGGCCGTGGGCATAGGCCAATGACACGGGATCCCCAGGTTGTATGACACATCATGCCATGCAGAAGCAGCCGGCCTCCTAGAAGGATGAACTGCCTTCCAAAGGCACCCCTGAATGACCAGCTGAGAGGCAACCTCCTGAATGGGTGCGGTGCCATCCTGGGGATGCAGTATGTGCTTCTGTACGGGGCTAAGTCCCCAGTAAGAACAACACACAGGTCCAGGAACAAAGCAGGGTGGGGAACAGGGGTGGCCCCACTTACCATCACTCCCAGTGATCCAATCACAGTGAGGAATTTCATGCTTTCCATCCTTGCCACTCTGAGCTCTGCAGCGTTAAAAGTTCTGATCTCCAGAGGGTATGCACACTCTTGCCAGGGGCCACAGCGAGTGTCTCATTACAGCCAGGACACTTTGGCCTCCCTGTGCCCAGGGACCAGAAAGTCAGCATGCTGGCTGTGGAATCTGACCCTGACCAGCCAGGGAAGGTAGCATGTGTATGGAATCCCGGTGGTCTTCTTGGGTGCCTCCTGGTATCCGCTGGCTTCCTGATCCCAGTGCCTAGGACACAGCTCCAACTGCTGTCCAAAAAGAGTGTGGTATGATTGCCAAGGGCTCAGCCTTTCAGGACAAAAGGTTTTGAGCCACACCACGAGGGAAGCCGCCAAAGCCTGCCAAGATAATCACTGAGGGTGAGGGGAATTTGGAAAGAACAGTGGTTTAGGGAGAGGATGGGTACCAACCAGTACGCACCTGAAACCAATGCAGGATCAGGGGCTACTGCTTGTCCCACTAACTTCCCTCTTCTAAATTCTCCCTCAGAAAGAGAGGCCCACAGAACTCACGGAGGACCTGCCCCCTAAACTTGCTTGCAGAAGTAGATCATTGTGGTACAAGGGGTGCAGCACACTGGCCACGAAAAACGCACAGCTCAGGTCTCCGGCCGTGCCCTGGTAGCACTGCCGCCGCCGACCACAGTGGGGGCACTAATGCAGGTCCACCCCTGAGGGTCCTGGAACTCCTTCAACATGAGATTCTTGGTCGATTTGGCCCGTCGGCCTGGCCAAAACTCTCTTAGAATGGGACTTCCATCTGAAACCTTTCTAGCCCACCCCCTTTCATCCCTGTCCCCCCTCCTGACGGGTGTCAGACTCTCATCACGGTCAGAGGGGCTCCCTGCCTTCTCTTGTTCCCTCTCCCCTCATCCTTCACAGGCCTTTTCCCCTGAAGACTTCCTGCACAGGAAATCCTCTCCTGGTGTCTGCTTCTCAGGGGACCTGAATTAAAACTAAAGCTAACTGTCATTACTTTTATTACCCTAAGTTGTCTACTTTTTTCCTTAAACATAAAGACCCAGGGGGAGAGGAGGGTCTTTGGGTCCAAAAATAGTCATATCCTCTTGGCACTAGACCACAGAAAAAAACTGTCAAATTTCTACCAGTTCAATTTTCTCAGTAATGTGTGTATATATAGATGTACACACGTCTATCTATATACACCACATACACATATATACACAGTTGAGCCTAGAACAACGTGCGTATGGGGGGTGCTGACCCCCCTTCCCTAGTGTGCAGTCAAAAATCTGTGTATAACTTTACAGTTGGCCCTCCGTATCGCTCGTTCTGCATCTTTGGATTCCACCAACCTGTGGATCGTGTAGTACTGTAGTATTTACTATTGAAAAAAATCCTTGCGCAAGTGTACCCGTAATCCAGGTATCAGTTCAAACCCATGTTGTTCAAGGGTCAACCGTATATCCTTTATACAACTGTATCCTTGTAGATTTGTGATTTTCAAAGGAAGGATTCTTCACTTCAGAAGCTATCAGTTTTAGAAAAAAATTTAAATCCTTGTCTTCCGTGCAAAAGGCAATACATATCCATCTAAAAAATAACAGTGAGATTAAGTAAAATGTTATAAAATAAGCTGAGTAGGGATTAGGGAAAGATTAAAAGCCAAAAGTATCTGTATCTATTAAAGATTTTTTAAAAATCAGTAATAAAAGAGCAACGAATTACTGATACACTCAATAATATGGATAAATCTCAAAAAAAGTGAGAGAAAGAAGCCAGGAACCAAGGGGTATTCTGTATGACTCCACTTATATAAAACTCTAGAAAAGGCAAATCTTATCTATAGTGACAGAAAGTTCTTCTGCAGCTGGGGAGATTGACTGCAAAGGGGCACAAGGAAATTTCTGCAGAGATGGAAATGCTCTATATTCTGATTGAGGTAGTAGTTCCTCGAGTGTGTGTAACACCTTTATTAAAACTCATTTAACCATACACTTGAAATGGGTGCAATTTACTGCATGTAAATTATGCCTTAGTAAAACTGACTAAAAAAAACCAACGTGATTTTCAACTTTAAAATAACCTTGGGTCAAAATATCCTGCTTCATCCAGGCCACCATCTTTTCTTACCTGGATTTTGCTCTCCCCTTCTGATTGGATTCCCTCATAGGAATCCTGCTTCCCTCCAATCTGTTCTTTGCTCTGCAGCCAGAGTCATGTTTCTAAAAGGAAATGTGATTATGTTACTCCCAACAACTCCAATTCTTCACATGTATCAGTCAGGGTTCAATCAGAGAAAGAGAACCGCTAAGAGAAATACAGATGTAGATACTTATTACAGGCATCTGACCTACACAGTTACAAGAACCGGCTAAACAGTCTCTGTAGGGCTGCTAGGTCCACCTATTCTCTTCCGCTGCTGGAGACTCAAGTCCGCCGGGCAGGCGACTGGGAAGGGAAGATGGATGTAAAGTTCCAACAACCAGCTGGAACGCACAGCCACAAGAATGAACCTCACCCTGTCAGTTCTTGCTTCCTCTGACCTTGGCATCATGGGGTGGAAGCTGGGCCATTCGTGAAGCTAAACGCATGTGGCCCAGGAGTCAGGGAAATTGAGGGAGGATCCAGGGGCGGGTGGCGCAGTTACAGGCTCAGCCACTGCCTCACCTCAAGGAGTCAGCCAGCAAAGCCACAACACACGTGAGCTACAAAATGGTTGCTGCTTCACGTCACCCTGCATATCTTCTAAAAGACTCTCTCGTGGCCAGCCCTAACCAAAAAACATACGGTAGAGCGAATTCTGGGAAATGCGGCTCAGCCTAGCCAACTTGACACGTTACAAAACCATCGTTAACACACCAAACCTTAGATGGCTTCCATTACTCTCACTGCCTTAACAGAACTTATAAGGTTCTTTGTGACCTGATTTCCACCAGGTCTTCTGGCTTTATCTCCTACTCCCATCTCAGGCTATAAGTATTGAAATATTTACATTTGGTCCTGAGGTTTTCTCTAAATTTCCTAGCCGTTCCACACTATGCCTCCTGGCTGGAATACTCTTCCTTCCTTCCCCTGTAACCTGGCTGAGACCTTTTCACCCTTAGGAAGCCTGTCCTGACACATCACTTTATTGCTGGTGGCCAGTACAAAACCAGGTCCACAGCTGGCACCCAATAAATTTCAACTGAACCAACCATACGCCAACGAGAATTAAGACTGATTACCACTGAATGAACATGACTGGAGACTTACGTATATAGGGGATAAAGTGCTGCAGCAAAGGTAATACGAGCAGCCCACTAACACATGGGGAAGGCTGTTCCCTTCTCACTTTTGTGCCCCCTCCCCAAGAAACAGGGGGAAATGTCTAGAGACATTTTTAGTTGTCACCACTGGGGAAGTAGGTGCTACCAGGATCTAGCAGGTAGAGACTAGGATGCTGTAAAGCATTCCACGATGTATACGACAGCTCCCCTCTCCCCAACGAAGAATTACCTTGCACAAAACGTCAGCAGTGCCAAGGCTGAGAAACCCTGACAAAGATAACGTTTATCTGGATACTGATATATATAAAAACATGCATTTACATAAACATATTATTTCTCAACTTAATGCAGTTTATAACAGGTAAAAAAATCAATATTTAATGACAGATGATTTGTCCTACATGCCAGCAATACAAAGTGTTGCATTTGTACCGCCAAAACCAAAGGAATTGGTGAGCCCAATACATCTTTTCTCAGTTTTCCATTCCTGTGCCTTGAGTGGAACATAATTGAGATCAAATTCTGGTTCTGTACAGTCCAGGTTTAAAGTAGGTGGCAGTTTTCGATGATAACAAGCCAGAGAGGTAAAAGCTGCCTCAGCGGCCCCGGCAGCCCCCAGCAGGTGTCCCGTGGCTCCCTTGGTGGAGGAGACAGCAAGGGCGTGGGCGTGCTCTTTGAAAAGATGTTTGATGGCTTTGTTTTCAGCAGCGTCTCCCAACGGTGTGGAAGTAGCATGTGCGTTGATATAGGATATCTCTTCAGGCTGTACACCTGCATCTTTTATAGCAGCAGCCATACATCTAATAAAATGAGAAAAGCAACTGAACTTATCGGAACGACATCTAATTTTAGCAAAGTATTCATTGTCTGTATGGCTTACGAAAAAGAAATATCCAAGTACACTGGATGAAAAGAACCCTTTATGCTCTAATGACAGAACAGCATCTTGGATTACCATGTGAGTTGGAATGCTGTCTGCATGGGAATAACATGGACTGATTCATCACCATGACATAAACATTCATCACCATGACATAAACATACAAACCTATGGATTTTACAATCTCTAATAAAATGTATTTCCATTTTATTTGAATCGTCCTTTCTTCCTTGAGGAAAAAGCCACATAGACTCAGGCCTAGAATAATTTCTCTTCTAGGAATTGCTTATCAGTGGGGTGTGTTGTAGAGTTAAAACGTGCAGAAAAAAATTTATAACTATGCTTTAATGTTTTCTTTCACATTTAACTGTAAAACTTGGAATATGTCCCAATAATCTAAAAAATGTCTGTCCTATTACTTTAAGGCTCAAACACCCTTTCAAAAATTGTCTATTCAGGATATGAGAATTCTAAATAAATGAAGAAATACAAAGCCAAACCCCAAGAGAAACAAATCCAAAAATAAAACACTTCTCTGGGAAAACCTCTGAAAATCTCATGGATGTTAACACCCTTTTTTTTAGTTGTTGATCTCTGGGCTGCATACATTTCCTTAAGAGGCAGCTCAGAGTATAATCTGAAGCGTGCTGGAAAGTTTCACCTAAACATAACTATTTCCTCATCTAGCTGACTACTAGGCTTGACATTTCCAGCACCAGCAACTACTCACTAAAACTCAGAAATATAGTTCAGGGGTCGGTGAACTATGACCCTGGCCAGATGCTGTTTTTGTAAACACAGTTGGCCCCTGAACAAACTGGGGGTTAGGGGTGCTGACCCGTCACACAGTGGAAAATGCCCCTATAACTTTACCATTGGCCATCCATACCCCCAATTCCACATCCGCAGATTCAACCGACCGCGGATCCTGTAGCACTGTAGTATGTACCTAGCGAAAAAGATCCGCGTGTAAGTGGAACCGTGTAGTTCAAACCCGTGTTGTTCAAGGGTCAACTGTACTTTCATCGGAACACACCCATTCATTTTCATACTGCCCATGGCTACTCTCAGTTACAAAGCAGAGTCTGAGTAGCTGTGACAGACACCCTCGTAGCTGGGATAATATTTTTGGCCCATAAAGCCAAAAATATTATTTATTCCTTTACAGAAAAGGCTTGCCAACCCCTGGCTAATTTAACTGGTTAAAACATAATATGATCTAAGCAGGCTAACCTATGAACAAACATACTAACACATAATGTTAGTGTCAGAGGGGTCTTTTGTTTTGTGGGTTTTTTAACTTAACTCACTACCTCTTTCACAATAAAAGCACCTTGCTTTTCCAAGTGCGGTCCTCAGGCCAGCAGCTTCAGCACCACCTAGGAGCTGGTTAGAAACGCAGCATCTCGAGCACCACCCTAGACCTACAGAGTCAGAATCTGCATTTTAATAAGATCCCTGGGTGATTAGAAGTCGCAGCAGAACCCTACTGAAATGGAGCAGAGACCAGGTACACGTAGGACAAAGCGCTAACTGTACTGTCCAGGTCTGATGGAGGGCTGCAGAAGGGAGCCTCCTGACCCTGACGGCTGTTAAGCACAACTGAAGGGATGAAAATGTGGCAAAGTCACACACGGCCTTCTTCACAACGTTACTGGCCTTCGCTAAAACTCCAGATTTTGTAAGGATATTCACATGTTTTCAAATATTTCAAACGTGGTAAAGCAAAGAATTCAAAAACACTAGTTAGTCTAAAATGGGAACACAACAGAGATACAGTACACCAAGGCCAGATACTACAGTTTCCCCTAAGTTGAGACTCCAATAAAGAGTCTTACCTGAAGAAATGTGAACAAACAACCCGTCTTTACCTTAAGGCACCTTCTCCTCCAGGATCAGGGGCGGTTATGTGACTGGCATCACCTGAGAGTCCGTAGCCCAAAATCTCTGCATAGATCCGAGCCCCTCTTTGAACAGCATGCTCGTGTTCTTCTAGCACCAGCACAGCTGCACCTTCTCCCATCACAAAACCATCTCTCTTGGGATGGAATGGCCGACATGCCGACTTCGGATCAGAGTTTGTGCTCAGAGCCCGGGCTCTGGAAAACGCAGCCAGCGACAAAGGGCTGATGCAAGAGTCGGCACCTCCAGTCACCATCACATCAGCATCGCCGTGGGCTATGAACCTCAGAGAGTCTCCCACAGCATGAGCTCCCGTGGTACAGGCTGTGGACACTGCATGATTGGGGCCCTTGAGTTTATAGCGAATGCTGACCTGGCCTGCGGCCATACTGACCAGAATCTTAGGGACAAAGAATGGGCTGACTTTACTGTAACCTTTCGTCTGAAACATCAACGCAGTTTCAGAAATCTCTTCAAGGGGAACCATTCCCATGCCAATTGCAACACCAGTAGCCGCTTGGTCAGCTTCTGACTGAGGATGCCAGCCGGAATCTTTCAAGGCTAACTCAGCAGCCCCAACGGCCATAACGGTGGGAGAAGACATGGACTTGATATCTGATTTGGGCACAAAGTTTTGTGCATTGAATTGACCTTCATCACAACCTCTTGGCACATAAGCTGCAACACTGCAAGGGACACTCTTATACTCTTCACCGACCAGTGAAACGATTCCACTCTCTCCCTGGATAAGACGATCCCACACCAGCTGAGTGCCAACACCCAGAGGAGTCACTAAGCCAATGCCTGTAACGACAACCCGCCTACGCAATCTGGGTGTTGGCACAGTTCCGAAAAACCTCCTTTCACTTATCAATCGCTGGCACAACCTTGTGTGTATTAGATGAGGGCTTGTAACTTTTAGGAAACTTTGCAAGCCGTTTGACAGCATGGTTGAGACTCGGAGGGTCAGAGACGTTCCGTAGCAGACCACGACACGCCCAGCAGGTACTGACTTGTTGAAATACCTTAAAGGCCTAAGAAACAACATCCAAGGTGGTTTTTCTCGGGTGCTTGGTATGAGCTGTTAAGGAGCGCAGGGAAAATAATGTTACATCACTTTTACTTATCAAACCACCTGTCTGGACTCAACCCTTTTTAGACTCTCAGTACCCTCAGACATTCCAAGATAAAGAGCTGAAAAGACGACTCATTCGATTCACAACAGAACTTCACAATGAAAAATATACACGCACTCCTGGCCGGATATAGGCTGCGGAAAGCATCCTTTTTCAGGATTACCGAGGCCTTATTACAAAAGGCACAAAACACACTTCAGGGCCTATTCTTTGGGGTGGCGGTGACAGAACTTTTTTGATCAGGGTTTCGGGGACCGCGAAGGTCAAGGGCGGGGTGGGGGGGAAGGGAAGGGGGTGTGGCCAACTCCCCGCACCGCCCCAGACACCCGAGGAAAACGTGGCGAGAGGAAAAGACAGCTGACCCGGGTCCTCCACACCCCTCTCCCCACGCAGCGCCGACCCGACTCGGAGCTGGAGGGCGGAAGGACAAGAGGAGCGAGCACCCACTACCTGCATCCAGCCTCCGGCGGCCAGCGCAGCCGCAGTCCCACGCGCGATGCGGGCGTGCGCCCGCGCACAGTACGTCCGCGCACGTCCGCGCACACCCACGTCCGCACAGGCGCGCACGCGCACGCCCGGCGTGCGCGCCCTCTGGGCCGGGCGCCCTTCCCCCGCGTCACCTTGGCGAAGGTCAGATGGTGAGGGGAGGGTCCGGGCGCCACCTCACCGACTCCAGCATAACTTGGGTACGAGCACGTAACGAGGGGAGATAGCATTTTTGCGTATCAAAAAGGGATCTCTCTTTTTTTCTTTTGCTAATAATCCCAGATATTCGCCTGTTGTGGGAAGAGGGACTCAGTCATATTCGCCCGGAATGCTAGGGAAGAATTAAAGAAGTTACCGTATCGTTACAGTGATCTCTGTATCGCCCAGAGTTGTTTATAATAGCAAAGCAGGACTCACCGAAATGCCCAAGAGCAGGAAATCAGTTGTCTATTTTGTGGTACATCTAAGTAATGTGCAGCCATTTAAAATAATTTTGTAAGTGAATATTTATTAATGTGGAAAGATGTTGATAATTTTTTGGAAGATCCAAGTTGTGACTTGTATTTTTCCTTTTTTTTTTTTAAGGGTTTTCTTGGGGGCGGGGTCTGGTCTGCAAGCAAGTATAATGATTGCGGTGTTTTTGCCTTATTTTATTTTTTAATTTTTAAATTTTTTTGCCCACTCCTTGTGGTGTGCAGGATCTTAGTTCCCCGACGAGGGATGGAACTCAGGCCCCATGCAGTGGAAGCCTGGAATCCTAAACACTGGACCGCCAGGGGATTCCCTTTCCCCCTTATTTTTGCTTAGCTTTATTTATCATCTTCTCTATAGTATACAAACAATGCTTTTGTAATAATAAAGGTACTTTTACTTTCTAAAACTTATTTTCAGCTCTTGGGCGGTGCTCAAAATATCACAGCCAGTATCTAAGAATGGAGACAAGAATAGAATAGAGAAGAATGTAGACATTTATTTCTAAGTGTTCGAAAAATTCAATAACTTTTATTTGTTCAGAGCTCACTGTGAATCTATCAAGGGAAAAATAAGATGAAAATATAAAAAAGCAAGAAATCAGCAAGGTAGTATTTGTTTAGATGACCATCTGTTGCTCACGTGCTGACCCAGGTGCGTTTTGTGTCCTTCTTTCTTCTGTAGATAAAGGATTGACCATATAACCTGCATCTGAACCTCTCAGCGTATTTGTTTCTTTCTGGACAGTGTGCCTCTTGATGGCTTCCAAGCAGAGTGCTTTGTCTTCTTTCCCAGCTCTAGGGAAGAATTTGGGAGAAGCTTAGATTTTCCTGGTTAGTACTGGATTTAAATGTATCTGGAAATAGACTTTTTCTAAAGTAGTTCCCTAATATGACCTTGAGTCATCCTTGATCCAAGACCTATTCAGTCACTTCTTAGGATGACCTTCTTTCAGTGACGATAGAGTTACTTTAAGAGAAATTAAAACAAACGTGGTTATAAAAAACAAAAGTACAACTAAAAGTTAAGGAGTGAGAGGTACCCAAACTTGCTCTCTCCTCTCTTCATGGCTATATAATATTTTAAAATCATAGTGTGAAAAGTCCTAAAATATTTTTTGAAGCCAAACTCATATGAAACACAGTTTTAACATGCTGTTCTTTTTTCTTTTGTAACATCACAAAATTATCTTGGATAAGAAGTGACAAGTCAATTAAAATATTGTAGAGGGAATTCTCTGGCGGACCAGTGGTTAGGACTCCCCGCTTCCGCTGGTTGGGGAACTAAGATCCTGCAAGCTGTGCAGTGTGGCCAAAAAACAGGAAAAAAAATTGTAGGAAAGTAAAGCCACCAAAAGTCTTTTCATTTTTATTTCTACCTCTGATCTTTCCTTTGGTCTGGAAAGGGGTGAGAGATTTTATGATATTCTAATAGCTATACTGTATGATTTAGTACCATATTCCTTGTTAAAATACCATGGTGTTTTAGCTAAAGTACCAAAATCTTCAAAAAGGCTCCACTTGCCATAGCCTCTTGTTCAGACATATGTTTACTTAAATTTTTTGTAATGTGATTCAAAACTATCTTTCCAGATATAGTTCCCATTCTCTATTAAAATAGATTTCCACCCAAGATGGCTGTTCTCTTGCACTCTGTACATCCTCTGCCTGACCAGTGCCTGCTTCACCTACACCCTACTCACGTGACTGACCTTCCTACAGACTTGCCCCCAGCCCCAGCTGGTGACTAATCTTTAGATCAGAACCTCTGTAACGTGAGAGTTCATCAAAGAAGCAGTGAGGGGCGTGCCTCATTGCTGGTAACCGATGAGCCAACCTGACATCAATTCCCCTGTAACTGGTAACCTCCCCCTCCCCCTGGAGCAAAGACTGCTGCCATGTCCTGCCCACCGTCTGCTGCAGACGGTGGGGTGTCACTCCACGACCTTGCTTCAGACATGTAAGATCCCCCCATCCACTAAACCACTGGTGTCTCTGTCACTGACTCTGGGCTCTTTCTTTTGTCTTGAAGCTGGGTAAGCCCAGGGCTTGCAGGCCTGCAGGGTGCAGCCCAACACCCAGCAAAAGTGATCTTATCATCTCTAGATTGACTTCAGCTTGTCTTTTTTCATCTCTGTATCTTTGCTTGTACTTTCTTTTGTTCAACATTCATTTTCTTCCTAAGCTGTGCTAGAAGCTGGCATATGAAAATGAATAGGGTATGGTTCTTGCTTTCAGGAAGTTCATAGTCTAAGGAAACAGCCATGGAGACAAATATGTGCAAACCACTGAAACAGGTGCTGTAATAGAAGAATATGACAGAATTATAATAATACAAAGGAGACAACTGGGTCAATACTACCTTCCAAAGTCAGGAAAGCCTTCAAAAAAGTTGGCCTTTGAACTGCATCTTGAAAATGAGTACATGTTTTTGTCTAGTAAATTTGGTGGGAAAGGGCATCCTGACAGAGTAGAACAAAGGCCTGGATACCTGATATCTTCCACAAACTGCTAGTAGTAGTTCAATGTGGCCAATGCTGGATGTGAGGTGTGGGACAAAGCAACAGTGAAAGCATGAGAGTGAAGCAGGGGCTGATCTGAAAAAGTCTTGGATGTTGTGCAGAAGACTTTGGATTTGATCCTGTAGGTCAGAAATGATATGCAGGCAGCCCTGGTCTAACATGGACTGCAACATTCTTTTATTGAATCTAAATTCCTCTAGGAAGGAAATGGTAAACTCTCTCATTCCCTTCACCGGACTCTCTGCTAGTTCTTTTGTCTTGAACAAAGCCACTTAGTACATTCAAGTTTCTTGCCTGACTCGTGACATCATTTGGCGGTAGAGTGTGTGTTGCTGAAATCTGGCCTCTACACTGGTGCCAGATTAAATCTCGGAGACAGAGTTTTGGGTGAAATAGAAAGAAATGGCTTAATTGCTTTGCGAGGCAAAGGGGGCCACAGTGGGCTCGTGCCCTCAAGACTGTGCGCCCCGCCCTGGAGGGGGTCGAGAGAAGTCTTACGGTGTTCAAGGAGCAGGGCGTGGTCAGCTCGTGGACATTCTGATTGGTTGGTGGTGACGTAATGGGGAGTCGGCATCGTCAGCCTTCTGGTTCCAACCGGTCTGAGGTCTACATGCCTGTGGGCAGCAGACAGTTAACTTCCTCCACCTTGTGGGGTTTTCAGTATCTGCAAAACAGCTCAAAGGATGTGGCTCAGAATATTCTCTATAGTCCTGGAGGAAGAACTAAAGGTCCTTGACTCTGTTTAATGGCTAAACTATTGTTATTTTGTCTTGCTTGATTGTCTTCCTTTCTTTCTGCATTTTCTCACTTCTCTGATTATTCTTCAACTAAAGTTTTTCTACAAACAAAAGGCAGGTGTAGGATGTGGGTGGAGGTCTATTCTGGGAAGGCCTCATAGGGTCCTGCTCAGTTACATGTGGGCAAGGGGTAGCCATAAACGTTTCAGCAGAAGAATAACATGATCAGATGGGTGGTTTAGAAAGATCATCGTTGCAGCATGTGCAGGGGGATTGGGGAATGTGGGAGTGGACATGGGGAAAAGAGTTAAGACTGGTGAGGCTCTACGGAGGGGATGAATTGGGGGCTTGGGATTGACATATGTACACTACTATGTATAAAATAGATAATAATAAGAACCTACTGTATAGCACAGGGGACTCAATGCTCTGTGGTGACCTAAACGGGAAGGAAATCCAAAAAAGAGGATATATGTATACATATGGCTGATTCACTTTGCTGTACAGCAGAAACTAACACAACATTGTAAAGCAACTATGCTCCAATAAATATTAAAAAAAAGACTGGTGAAGCCCTAAACTAAGGCAGTGGCACGGAGGAGAGAGTGCTAGGATGCTGTCCTTAATTAAGTGTGTGTTGGGGGCATTTCCTCCCACAGCTGGGAAGTCCTGCCCTTCCTCATCTCATTAACCTCCCAATTTAAGGGTTCTTTTCAAATTCTTCTTCCATGAAACTGCAACTTAAGGGTTCTTTTCAAATTCTTCTTCCATGAAACTGCAACCACAGTGGAATTTTCCTTCTTCTAAACTAATAGTTCTCCAAATTTACCGTGCACCTAAATCACCTGAAGGGCTTACTACACACATTGCTGGGCCTCATCTTTTATTTTTCTTTTTTTTGCGGTACGCGGGCCTCTCACTGCTGTGGCCTCTCCCGTTGCGGAGCACAGGCTCTGGACGCGCAGGCTCAGCGGCCATGGCTCACGGGCCCAGCCGCTCCGCGGCATGTGGGATCTTCCCGGACCGGGGCACGAACCCGTGTCCCCTGCATCGGCAGGCGGACTCTCAACCACTGCGCCACCAGGGAAGCCCTGGGCCTCATCTTTAATGGTGGGGCTTGAGAATATCCTGATAGTTCCCTGGTGATGCTGATACTGCTGGTCTCACCAGTGCTCGAACTCGATGACTCTTACGAAGGCGGGGCCTGTGCTCATCTCCTCCCCTGCTTCACAGTGTGTGGCGCATGGCCATTGGCTTCATAACTATTTGGTGAATGAATGAATTACAGAATGAATTAATAAACACATACCCTTATGCCTATACCACTTTGTGCATTTCTTACCAAATGATTTTTTCACAGTAACTCTGTTTCATCAACTGAAGGGCTATCTGTATGTAAGGTATTATTATTCATTTTGTCCTTCCTACTAGATTAAAAGTTTCTTATGTCATCCATCTCAGACTGCTTTGCATACAGCATGTGCTCAATAAATAATAGTTGCTTAATTACTTAATACAGTTACACAGTAGTGAGCTACCACATCAATTCCTGAGAGGCTTCAACCCTTCTCCTTGCCAATAACCTTTTACTGAGGTCAACATTTTCTTTTCTTTTTTTTTTAAATATATTTATTTATTTTTGGCTGAGTTGGGCCTTTGTTGCTGCGCGCAGTCTTTCTCTAGTTGCGGCGAGCAGGGGCTACTCTTCTTTGAGGTGTGCAGGCTTCTCATTGCGGTGGCTTCTCTTGTTGCGGAGCACGGGCTCTAGGCATGCTGGCTTCAGTAGTTGTGGCTCACGGGCTCAGCAGTTGTGGCTTGGCGGGCTCTAGAGCGCAGGCTCAGTTGTCGTGGCACACGGGCTTAGTTGCTCCACGGCATGTGGGATCTTCCCGGCCCAGGGCTTGAACCCATGTGCCCTGCGTTGACAGGCAGAGTCTTAACCACTGAGCCACGAGGGAAGTCCCAACATTTTCTTTTTTATGACAAAACCTATCCTGGGGAAGTTTCAGTGAGTTATATCTTTATTTCATTTTAAGAATAGTGCCACCATATGTCAACTCTAAAGATGATGTTCTTAACAAAGCTGGAATCCTAAAAAGAAATTCATTATCTTGAAGCAAAAAAAAAAAAAAAATCAAGTGAATGAACAGGAAGTTCAAAGCTGATTTAATACTAGAACATCCTTTTATGTGTTTGGAGCAATGGTGGGTATAAAGAGATTGACTAGCTTAAAACCTTTAACTTTTCTAAAGGAAACTGAAGAATCAAAATATTTTCAACTTGACTTAAGTGGAAGAAGCAGGCAGGAAAAAGAATGAGCCAAGTCCCTTGTTATAATAAATTCCCTTAATAGCTTCATAGATGGTGGTATCCAAGAGAGAGAGTAGTTACTCAAAGTAAAGAGTAATTGGGGGGCTTCCCTGGTGGTGCAGTGCTTAAGAATCCACCTGCCGATGCAGGGCACACGGGTTTGAGCCCTGGTCAGGGAAGATCCCACATGCCACGGAGCAACTAAGCCCGCGAGCCACGACTACTGAGCCCGTGCGCCACAGCTACTGCAGCCCGCGCGCCACAGCTACTGAAGCCCGCGCACCTAGAGCCCGTGCTCTGGAACAAGAGAAGCCACTGCAATGAGAAGCCCGTGCACCGCAACGAAGAGTAGCCCCCTCTTGCTGCAACTAAAAAGAAAGCCCGCGCGCAGCAATGAAGATCCAACGCAGCCAAAAGAAATAAATTAAAAAAAAAAAAAAGTAATTGGGAAGGATTTAAATTTCAGGTGAATTAAAATAAACAATAATTTAGTGAATTACCATTGAAATGAGGATTTCTATGATTTTATGGACTGTACGTTATTTTAACAGCATTAATTTTATGGCATTGGTTTTCACACTGTGTTTGCATGTCCCTCACAAAAGTACCTTAAAGCCATTATCTACTCAAGGGGAAAGCTAAGTTGATAACATTCTATTCTTCCCCCACCACACAAGCATTCCTGCTTCAGTTCTAGAGCGCCTCCACTTTGGTGTTTTGTATATACTAGGTTTCCTCCTAAGGGTTTATTTGGAAAAAAAAGAAAAAAAAGTGGTCTGTAGCCTTAAAAAAAGTCATAAATACTAGATAGTATATGATAACCTTATACAATTATTATAAGAATAAATGAGTGTGCTGATGGAAAGAAGAAACTCAGGGGAATACTGTTAGTGATAGAGACAGCTAGTTACATCCCAGGCCTCCCACCTCCCATCCCACAATTCCCAGAGTTGTGGGTGGTGCCTGTCCAGCTAAGGACTACATTTCCTAGGCTCCCTCCCTTTTCATCTAGATGGGGCTTCATTTTCACTAATGATACAGTAGAGAAAACGCTTTTGTCATTCCTGGGCCCATGTGGTTAAGAAGCAGGTATGCGGTCTTTCTGCCCAATCACTAACTAAATGCAAAAGTCTCTGTGGCCATATAGCAGTAGTTAGCAAACCACACGCTAAATCCAGAAGGCTGCTTGTTTTTGTAAATAGTTTCATTGGACATACCCATACACATTCATTTTAAAGTACAGTTGACCCTTGAACAACACGGGTTTGAACTGCATGGGTCCACTTATATGAGGATTTTTTTTCAACAGTAAATACTACAGTGCTACCTGGCCCACTGTGAGTTGCAACCTCAGATTCAGAACCACAGATACAGTGGAACCTCAGATACAGAGGAAGTTATACACAGAATTTGAATGCTTGGAGGGTTGGTGCCCACGTTGTTCAAGGGCAAACTGTATTGTCTATGGAACAACTGCAAAGGCAGAGTTAAATAGTTGAACCAGAGCCCCTATGGCCACAAACCCTTAAACATTTAATATTTGGTCATTTATAGAAAATGTTTGTTGACTTCTATGGGATGAAAGGAGCCTGGGGCCCTGCATCATTATCTGGAGGAAAGCTGCTCACTGACAAATGATACCTCTTGTATGAACAAGAAAGAAATTTCTCATGTTACGTCACTGAAAATTTCAGTTACAGCAGCTAGCAACACACTATCAGTTAAACACTATTCTTGGAAGCTGGTCCAAAAACCTACATATTTATTAAAAACTTCTCACATATATCTGGCAAGTGAATGGTAACTGAAGTGGGTGGTTATTGCTCAGGGTCTTGCTCAGAGACATTAGAAGAAAATTTCAAATTTAAAAAGCGAACTGAAGATAAAGCATCAAGAATATTCAAAGAAGCTACTTAGGCAAACAACTTTTAAAAATATATAGTGTCAAGAAAAACATTTGTTGAGGTTTGGAAAAGAAAGAAGGCATTGGTAAAGTACACTTTCAAGGTCATGGAGAGGTAGATGATGGATTAAAGATGTTAGGATTCTTCTTTTAAGAGGAATAAAGGACACTGATCACAAGATCTACCTGCGAAACAAAGTCACAAATTAATACGTACACTTACTACATGGGATGCATAATTTTGCTGTCTTTCCTCCTTTCCTTTTCTCCTCCATTCCATTCTACTTTGTCGTTATTGGATATGTGTTTTACTTTGGTCAGTAGAGTCCACAACCCACTATGTTGCAAACTGCAGTTTTGAAAAAAACTTCTTTACAGAAGCATCATATTCTCTGAGCTGGGACTTATGCAAGAGATTTTCAATCATTTATCTAATTCCAAAAAAAATCCATATAGGAGAAACCCAGCAGAGTTTATGTGTTTGGTTTTGAACGTGGTTTTCTGCTTCCCTCTGGGGTCTTTCATCCACATTTACTTAGGAAGGCCTGACCATCTGCGAGGAGGAAGCTGTAGAATAGTTTCATCTGGGGGCAAAGGGGTGGTTGGAATATAGGGGGTTTCTCCACCGTCTGGCTAGATCTATTGAGGCCGGCCCCGAGGCGCCGAGGAACCTGGGTTCCTGCGATGCACCAGCCAGCACCCCCTACCCCGGCGCGAAACCCCCGCCCCTCCACCCCACCCCGCGGTCCAGACCACCATACACACATGGGCAAAGCCCCTCGGTCCGGACGACCAAGACCCACACCCCAGCCTGGTCGAAGCCCCCAGGCCCTGACAACCAGGCCCCTGTCGGCCCAAGCCCCCAACGGCCCCAAACAGCCCCAAACAGCCCCCAGCTCCTCCCAGACGAACCCCACCGGTCCCGGATACTAGTCCCCGCCCCCTGGAGACCAGCCGCCCCCCCCTCACCTCCCGCCGAGTCCCCAGCCCAGGATATCAGACCCCACCCCCCTGGAAAACGCCCCGTCCCCAGGAGACCACCCACACACACACGAGCCTTGCCCCCCCCACGAGCCCTGAACGCCCCCCCCGCCCTGGAGACTAGCCCCAGCCCCTTCCCACTCGGCCGGGCCCCGCCCCTGGAGACCAGCCCCTTCCCTCTCGGTCGAGCCCCGCCCCTGGAGACCAGCCCCCTCCCTCTCGGCCGGGCCCCCGCCCCTGGAGACCAGCCCCCGCCCACCGGCCGGCCGCAGAGCGCGGCGAGCTGAGGCGCCTGCTCAGAGCGCACGCGGTGCGGGCGGGGCGTGGGGGGGGGGTCACGGCCGCGCGCTCGAGTATGGCGGCGGCGGCGCTGGGCAGTTCCTGTGGGTCCGCGTCCCCGGCGGTGGCCGAGCTCTGTCAGAACACCCCGGAGACCTTCCTGGAGGCCTCCAAGCTGCTGCTCACCTACGCGGACAACATCCTCAGGTGCGGGGCCGCGGGCGGGACGCGTGCCAGCGGGTGGGGCGCGGCGCACGCGCGGCCGGGTTTGGGGGCGCCCGGCCGGCCC